>NC_091224.1:17675330-17707254 GCF_040958095.1 Procambarus clarkii | reverse complement strand
CTGGTTCTGGGGGTGTCGAGGACCTCTTTTACTGGTTCTGGCCGTGTCCTGCCATGGGGGGAAGGGGTCTCTGGACGAAGGGTCCAATGACACTATGACTTAATTTTTAAATGAGATAATTTCACATAAGAAAGGTTTCTGAGGATATGATAAAGAGGCTTGAAAAGGCCTCAACAGCGCCATAACCTCTGATAGATATTTGTATTTATCTGCCAGTGATAAGCTACTTAAAGTTCCAGTGTCATATCTGGATGTTTGTCAGTAGCAGGTCTGAAATTTATCGTTTAGGAAACACCGAACTAAATTCTTGTATTTTTTTTTTATAAATATTCAGGTCCCATCTGGCGATTCTAACCTGTCTCCACGAGGCGGGTTACGATCGCCAGATGGACTTTGAAGCAATCTATGAAAGTACAAATTGCTTCCATTCAAGCAGCACAAGATTGACATTTAATGTATTATTCCTGTGTTATTTGGCTTTATTCTGTAACGCCCCCATCGATTAAGAAGTTGTTATAGACCAAAACGTTTATTACACCAACCTAAAAGATGAACACTAATTCACATGGCAGAATATGACATTAGGACCTGGTCCAGTTTAACGCTGTATTCGTGTTGCCATAAGAGTGAGGTTAAGGATTTTCCCGTCTGGCCGAGGTAATCCAATTCACATACTTTGAGTAGTATTTTTTGTACACTAACACTAAAGACCGTAGGTAAATTCCTAAATACGTTAGTGGACACCTGTTATTGAAGAACACGTTGATATTAAAAAAAATGTGTGTGTGTGTGGGGGTGGGGGGGGGGGGTCTGCTACTTTCCTATGCCAAGAAGTACAAGTATATTTTTCCTGACTGAATCTCTGTCTTGGGCTGGGATTATAAAATATTTCCTTAGTATATTTAAAGTGGTATCAACAATACGTTTTGGATATTGAAGCCAGTCGCCTGAGCTAGGCGACTATTGAGCATTGCGGCAAGGTAGAGGGAACTGTGACCCAGGGCAACCTTAGAAAGCTTTACCGTCAACCAATCCTGGACAAAAGGAAACCAAATTAATGTTTACACATTCCTGGTGTTAGAGAGTGTAACACTCTTAGCTGTTTAACAAATTGTCTTCATGCTTGACAGATTCTTGACGTTTCAGGCACTCTGTGAGTTTGTGTTGAAATATTTTCTGTCACACATTACAGCACACGATCAGATGGGTTATACGTTATATCACTTGGAAACAAATGTACTTCCCTTGCCACTGCAGAGAGAAGCTATGAACCTCTGTTCTGATTTCATTGTCTTATTGAATTTCCTCTCTAATATGAAATTCTTTTCCATTTCTTTCCATTATAGTTTTGCTTCTATATTTGAAATTATGAAAGGCTACATTGATTTGTAGAATGAAATAGGGAGAACGCCAAACATTGAATGCGTACTCGGTCGTCGGGAAAATAACAGAGCTCCCTAGAGCTCAATGGTACACACTCACGGGGCTACACGACTCACCACAGGTCTCCACGACACACCGCACGCCTCGACGACACACTACAGGCCTCGGGCCAGATTCAGGAAACAGTTACGCAAGTACTTACGAACGTGTACATCTTTCCTCAATCTTTGACGGCTTTGGTTACATTTATTAAGCAGTTTACAAGCATGAAAACTTCCCAATCAACTGTTGTTATAGTTATAAACAGCCTCCTGGTGCTTCGGAGCTCATTAACTGTTTAATAATGGAAAACAAAGCCGCCAATGATTGAGAAAATGTGTACAGTTTCGTAAGTGTTTGCGTAACGGATTCGTGAATCAGGCCCCTCGAGCCTCCTTGCGTGGGTGCCAACTAGCTACGACACTTTTTACAGAAAAGCCTCATGGCCACTAAAATGGGATAGTAGGATAAAATCATTACTGCTTGATCCTCTAATGGGAATGTGAGAGGGAGTCAGAAGGGTAAAAGGAGAAATAGAGGATTTAAGAAGAGGACAGTGATCTCATGTGAGTAAGAAAAGAACACATGATTGAATGTGTTCTTTTTTCGACTGAATGTTAGGGAGAACAATAGGAAGATGCTAGGATCAAAAGCAAAATCCATGTAGAAAAGATGGATAAGAATCCTTATCCATGGGAGGAGAAGGGCAGTTTATCTAACATCATGGGAGAATGGCAGCTTCTGTAACACCATGGGAGAATGGCAGCCTCTCTAACACCATGGGTGGGGAGGGGCAGCTTCTGTAACACCATGGGAGGACAAGGGCAGCTTCTCTAACACCATGGGAGGACAAGGGCAGCTTCTCTAACACCATGGGAGGACAAGGGCAGCTTCTCTAACACCATGGGAGGACAAGGGCAGCTTCTCTAACACCATGGGAGTTGGGCAGCTTCTGTAACACCATTGGTCGATCAAGGGCAGCTTCTCTAACACCATGGGAGGACAAGGGCAGCTTCTCTAACACCATGGGACAAGGGCAGCTTCTCTAACACCATGGGAGGAGAAGGGCAGCTTCTCTAACACCATGGGAGGACAAGGGCAGCTTCTCTAACACCATGGGAGGACAAGGGCAGCTTCTCTAACACCATGGGAGGACAAGGGCAGCTTCTCTAACACCATGGGAGGACAAGGGCAGCTTCTCTAACACCATGCGAGGACAAGGGCAGCTTCTCTAACACCATGCGAGGACAAGGGCAGCTTCTCTAACTCCATGGGAGAAGGGCAGCTTCTCTAACACCATGGGTGGGGAAGGGCAGCTTCTCTAACACCATTGGAGAAGGGCAGCTTCACTAACACCATGGGTGGGGAAGGGCAGCTTCACTAACACCATGGGAGGACAAGGGCAGCTTCACTAACACCATGGGTGGACAAGGGCAGCTTCACTAACACCATGGGTGGACAAGGGCAGCTTCACTAACACCATGGATGGACAAGGGCAGCTTCACTAACACCATGGATGGACAAGGGCACCTTCACTAACACCATGGATGGACAAGGGCAGCTTCTCTAACACCATGGGTGGAGAAGGGCAGCTTCATTAACACCATGGGTGGACAAGGGCAGCTTCACTAACACCATGGGTGGACAAGGGCAGCTTCACTAACACCATGGATGGACAAGGGCAGCTTCACTAACACCATGGATGGACAAGGGCAGCTTCACTAACACCATGGGAGGACAAGGGCAGCTTCACTAACACCATGGGTGGACAAGGGCAGCTTCACTACCACCATGGGAGGACAAGGGCAGCTTCTCTAACACCATGGGTGGAGAAGGGCAGCTTCTCTAACACCATGGGTGGAGAAGGGCAGCTTCTCTAACACCATTGGAGAAGGGCAGCTTCTCTAACACAATTTAAATTAAGAAAGCAGTATATGTTCACTCCAATTTCACCCCAATATTTCAAATTGGCCAGCCAGCTCTAAACAGCTCAACAAGAAGTTCATGGACAATATTACCTAGAGCTAGAGAGGTTTGCCATAGGTAATTTGCCCCCCTCCCCCGAGTTATAGAGCATTGCATATCAGCTTGAAACAGCTCCGCCCCATATTCAGTGGCAATATTCCCTCGAGTTAAAGAAGAGCTTTGTGATGTCAGCTCTGAAAAGCTCATCCGCATTTGCAAAGGCAATATTCCCTTATATTAGAGCACTTCTTGCGTAAGTCGTGTTCTGACTGAGGGCTGTGGAACAAGGAAGTACACTGCTTTTATAACCCATTAACTTGTGAGTATATTCCAGAGAGGTTACTTACTACCAGAATTAAATTTTGAAATACATTTGTAGGTAAGAAGAAGCTGTAAGCTTGTCTGTGAAGGTGATTGTGAAAGCTTTTATGTATGATTGTGTGTGTGTGGCTGCTCACCTGTAGGCGATTGTTGGACGAGTTTCAGCGCCAGGGTACTGCCTCTCAATCGACTATTGTACTGCCTATTGTAGCGACTACCTAATCCATTTATTTTTTTTCACAATACCAACTCCTGGTATCAAATATAGAATTAACTGAATTATCTGCTACCTCATTTGGCTTGCTCACTACTCTTACACAATTAAAGTGTACTTTTTTCATTCGTTAGGCACGTTTAAGATCCTAGTAACAACATGTACTCTGTCGTCCTACTCTTGGTCCTGACTCTCATTCGTTTGTACCTACGTTGGCAATGTATCTTGTATGTCGTGATCATAAACGCTCTTATAGCATTGTATTTTCCCCTCGTAGCAATGTAAAGTGTAGATAACTTGTGCTCGTAGTTCAGCCATCTAAGTACACGAAACCTATCCCCGCTGGCAGCTGCTGACACAATTAAACTAAACAGGAGTTTACACAGCTGGTGCTGTTGTAGGTAGACTAAACAGGGCGTCCCTCCCCAGCTGCCGTGACTGGTGAGCTAAACAAGACTTTTTCAGAAAGTCCAGCTAAAGTTTAGCTGTTTTCCGCTTAACAGGATCCAGCAGCATCTCAGCTGGATCTCACCCAGTAGCATGTGGCGACAGGTTTAGAAGACAGGACTTTACCCACCAGGGGGAGGGGGGGGGAGAAGGTAAACTAAATAGTATACCACCTATGCCAATTATTGTGAGAGGTGAACTAACCAGGACCCCCTACGGCAGCAGGTATGACACGTGAACCAAACAAGATGTCTTGCAGCAATAGGAGTGATGTTTTGAAGAAGATAAGACCTTCCCTCCCCAGCTGCAGTGACAGGTGAATTAAACAGGTCCTAACCAATCAGTTGTCTCAAGGAAACTTGGCTGGAACAATCCCTAGTGAGACACATCAATTGGCCCTCCTGACACTTGCCACTCAAACGACTGACGATACATTTATAATGAGAAATTTTATTATTTACTTAAATATCATGTATATGAAGATTTCAGTGGTGTAAAGGACTTCAATTTTTTTTAAGAGATACCGTTTGATATTTAGACTGTTCTCACATGTTGACATTCGTAGAGATGAACGTGTTTTTGTCCTAATTAGAGTCATTGGAACCTGTGTAATCCTCCTAACCTATCGGGAAAGAGTGGAAATTAAGATAGGTTTAATCCCACTATGGCTCTGTAATTTGAAAAACTGTGGTCTAAAGCATTTAAAATTAGATGTAGCAGATGAAAGGCCGGTTTACGGCCTGTTACAGAATACAAGCGATTTTCTGATAATTGATTATATATATATATATATATATATATATATGTATATATATATATATATATATATATATATATATATATATATATATATATATATATATATATATATATATATATATATATATATGTTTACTGTTTAATATATATATATATATTAACTGTTTAATATATATATATATATATATATATATATATATATATATATATATATATATATATATATGTTTCATTGAATATGACCGCATATTCTGTATTTATTATTTTCTGGTTTAGGGCTTCTATCCCTCTAACTATTTTCTTAGCATCAGGGCTTAATTGGAATAGGAGTTCTCCAAAACTCATTTTCGTACTTTTAAGGTGAAGAAAAGAAGTGATTTACTATAGAGTGTATTACACTTATTTGTATAATTTGCACGACGTTTCGAACCTCCATGGTTCATTCTCAAGTGAACAGATCTTACAATACTAGTTGATTTTATACCCGCATTAGGTCAGGTGATAATACAATGAAGGTGAAAAACATGGGGGGATACATAAGGGATAAACATAGGGGCTGCAGAAGGCGTATTGGCCCATACGAGGCATCTCCTATCTAAACACAAAGATTAATCCAGTGTAATTGGCCTGTTATGTTGGCCATTGTCTTCTGTGTTGGCATCGATATGTTCTTGTCTTGTCCTTACTCTCATGGTGGGTAGAGTAAATAGTTCCGTGATTTGGGTGTTCATGGTACAGAAGACAATGGCCAACATAACAGGCCAATTACACTGGATTAATCTTTGTGTTTAGATAGGAGATGCCTCGTATGGGCCAATACGCCTTCTGCAGCCCTTATGTTTATCCCTTATGTATCCCCCCATGTTTTTCACCTTCATTGTATTATCACCTGACCTAATGAAGGTCAGGTGATAATAATGTTTTCATGAATTAATATATTTTCTCTAATTTTTTTCTTATGAAATGATAAAGCTACCCATTTCATTATGTATGAGGTCAATTTATTTTTATTGGAGTTAAAATTAAATTAAAATTAAATTAAAATTAGTTAAAGATTCAAGAAGCAGTTACGCAAGTACTTACAAACGTGTACATCGTTCCTCAATCTTTGATGGCTTTGGTTACAATTATTAAACAGTTTACAAGCACGAAAACTTGCCAATCAACTGTTGCTATTGTTATAAAAAGCCTCCTGGTGCTTTGGAGCTCATTAACTGTTTAATAATTGTAAACAAAGCCGCCAAAGATTGAGAAAAGATGTACAGGTTCGTAAGTGTTTGCATAACTTCTTCGTGAATCTGGCCCCAGATCATTTGATGTTCCCAATTTTCTGATGGGAACATCAGATTATTTGATCATCAGACGAGGGAGTGCGGAATGGTGGGAAGGACGAGGGGACGGGAGTGGGGGATGGTGGGGAGAACGAGCGGATGGGGGAGTGGGGAATGGTTAGGAGGACGAGATGATGATGGAGTGGGAGATGATGGGGATGAAAAAGGGACGAGGGAGTGAGGAATGGTTAGGGAGAACGAGGGGACGGGGGAGGAGGAGAATGGTGGAGAGGACTGGGGGACAGGGGAAGGTTGCTGTGGCTCAGCAATGTGTGGCCGGGTACAGTTAGTATATAAATAACACTGGAAATGTTCGTTTGTTCAAAATCGCTAATCTCTGAAAATTCTTCACCGATTGCTTTGAAATTTTCACACAGAGTTCCAGTCACATCCGAGCGGGGTAAATATACATACTATATAGATGTGTGTAAATTACGAAAAAATAAACCCGTGATTAAAAATGACTGTGTCAGACCACAGAGGAAGAATTGATACTATAGATACTATATAGATGTCACGTCTGTGACGAGAAAAAACATTTTTTTTTTTTTTGGGACTTTTTCATTTTTTCATGAGAGGGAAATCTTCGAAACCTCTTTACCGATTGCTTTGAAATTTTGACACAACGTTGTATTCGAATAGGCGCATGTTTTTATAAACCTACTATATACGTGCCTCACCTGTGACAGATAAAAACGTTTTTTTTTAAGAACAGCCCCATCTGTTACACGTATTTTTTAATTTGTTCATTGTTTTTAATTTGTTTTTGTAACTGTTTTTATTATATTTCACTGATGGGAACATCAGATCATTTGGGAATGCATCGGATGGAGGAGTGGGGAATGGTGGGGATGACGAGGGGACGGGAGTGGGGGATGGTGCGGACAAGGGGACGGGGGTATGGAGAATAGTGGGGAGGACAAGAGGACAGGGGAGTGAGGGATGATGGGGAGGACTAGAGGATGGGGAAAGGGGGAATGGAAAGAAAGACGAGAGGACGGTGGAGTGGGTGATGGTGGGGAGGACGAGGGGACAGTGGAGTGGGGAATGGTTAGAAGGACGAGGGGAAGGGGAAGTGAGGAACGTTTGGGAGAACGAGGGGGGTCAGAGGAGGGGAAGAATGGTGGGGAGGACTGAGTGATGGAGGGAAGTTGCTGTGGCCAAGCAATGCTTGGTCGGGTTCAGCTTGTGTGTGTGTGTGTGTATATATATATATATATATATATATATATATATATATATATATATATATATATATATATATATATATATATATATATATATATATATATATCTTTTGTATTCAAATCTTGGAATATATTCATATATATATCTTGGAATATATATATATATATATATATATATATATATATATATATATATATATATATATCTTTTGTATTCAAATCTTGGAATATATTCATCTTTTGTACGGTCGTGATGGTCGAGTGGTTAAGGTCTCATGTACACCAGTTGCATAGTGCTCCTGGCAGTATGGGTTCAAGTCACTTCTGGTGTGTGGCGTTTTCAGTTATATATATATATATATATATATATATATATATATATATATTGTCACGTGGAGGTGGTCCGGTCGGGGCTCTGCTAACACTTAGCCGCTAGGGGCTCAAAAGACCCAAATACTCAGCCCCTCCGACTCCCGGGATTCACCGGAGTCTCCTTGGTCACACAGGAGAGGACCAACAATGCCCACCTCCGCAGGTCTTTGCTTCCACCACAAAAGGGGGTGCCACTGATTCACCCTGGAAGTCCTTCAGTCAAACACGGGGAAACTGCTGTTAACAGTTCCGGCCTAGACCCGTGGGGGAGTGAAGGAAGACTCAGGCTTACCTTATAACCGTAACCTCCATGAGTCTTGCCTGCCAGACAAAAAAGGTTGCAGGAACTCCTTTCCCGCCTGTCTTCTCTATCTTCTTCTTAGCAAGGTCGCCAGCTGGGTTATTATATCTGCGCCCCAGCAATGCAGTTCAGTGGGTGTATTATATATTGTTTGTAGCCAGAAGGTTGCTACTCCCATGGATCTGCTACTAGACTGTCGGCCCAGGGTACTCTCCCAGGAAGGTCTGTGTGGCTTTACCTCTCTCTAGCCACTACGTTAATAGTTGCCACCATTCAGGCACCGATACTGATCGGATGGCTAAGGGTACACTTTTATGTAAGTCTGTGCTGTCTTTACCACCCTCCAGGCAATAAGAACTGCTATAGAAAACGTAGTGTTCCCTAGGTGGTACTATGATAACCTTCGTGTATGCTCATAGAGAAATATCATAAATGGAGGTACACTCAAACACAGTGATAAAATGTGTGAATTTACTGATGCAAATTACATGAACGCTTACACACAATCACAAGTAATACATGAATATGGAAATATGGATAATAAGTCTGGAGATCGTCAGCCTCTTCTTCCACGACCTCCAACACTCCTTCAACTGGGCAGAAAGACAGGAGTCTCACACTCTCACAGGAGGGCCTCTTCACCACGTCGGCGCCTCTTCTTCACTGTCCTGCCATCCATACACACTGCCCCCTCTGACAGTCCTGGACACAAGCTGCCTTGCAGCCTATTCTACTACTAAAGTATTAAAGTCCTGTTGCCACATACACAAGTAACTATTGTGGCCTAACTAGCCTACTCATACAAGGGGTAATGGGAGGGAAAATGATCTACCTTACATTCCTGGCTCACGACGCCTGTCCCTCGATGGTGTGAGGTTCCCACGCTTCCTTGGGTCGATCCTTGACGATCCAGGACGTTCCACAGGTCCTCAGGTGTCGTGGAGCCTTCGCGTCGTCGCCGTTCCAATCCCTGAGATTCAGCTGCCCCAATCCTGGTTCGTCGATGGGCGCTGAGCTAATCACTATTTTTCCCACACTCGCCCCTTCCACAAGGCGTTGCTCCTTGTCCTAGGCACGGTGTCGTCCTTCCAAGACCCTCAGTGGATATGACCCGGTCACAGCTAGGCCTGCCCGCCGCACCTTCCAGACCTCACGTCCAGCGGCGCCGCCCCAGCGTCGTCGCCGACTATTTTCCAAGTTTGGCACTTCTCTGCTCAATGAACTTGGTTCCTTATTTGCTTCCCAGAAGCGCAGGGTCTCCAATAACTTATAATGGGGCTGCGATGGCTAGTTAATCCACTGAATAAGGCTTGTAGAGCCTCTAATCCTTGAGAGCAGACCGAGGTGCGTCCTGTCGCTTCCAAGGTCGGATCAACTCTGACGTTAGCGCCGCCCGGGGCACTCGGTGACGTCATGGCGGGCCCTGATTGGTCGCCCGCGACCTACGTCGGCCAATCCGCGATCGGCTAATGTCCCTTCCAAAAGGTCATATCTGCAGTAGGGGATACTGTTTCATTTTATATCAGGGCGCCAATTTCTCCTTATTTACAACTTATAATGTAACCTCCTTCCATTAAATGGCAGCCGGTCTGGTCGCCACATATATCATTAGATTCCCTGAACCTCAGAGAATCAGTAGGGAGAGCTGATATGACTCTTTAAGCCGACAAACGAAAGAAATAGGAGAGGGCACCGTAACAATATATATATATATATATATATATATATATATATATATATATATATATATATATATATATATATATATATATATATATAATTTATTTATTCAGGTAAGGTACGTACATACAAGTGATGTTACATTAATGGATTGATATATAGATAGAGCTAGTACTATATATATATATATATATATATATATATATATATATATATATATATATATATATATATGTCGTACCTAGTAGCCAGAACGCACTTCTCAGCCTACTATGCAAGGCCCGATTTGCCTAATAAGCCAAGTTTTCATGAATTAATTGTTTTTCGACTACCTAACCTACCTAACCTAACCTAACGTAACTTTTTCGGCTACCTAACCAAACCTAACCTATAAAGATAGGTTAGGTTAGGTTAGGTAGGGTTGGTTAGGTTCGGTCATATATCTACGTTAATTTTAACTCCAATAAAAAATAATTGACCTCATACATAATGAAATGGGTAGCTTTATCATTTCATAAGAAAAAAATTAGAAAAATATATTAATTCAGGAAAACTTGGCTTATTAGGCAAATCGGGCCTTGCATAGTAGGCCAAAAAGTGAGTTCTGGCTACTAAGTACGACATATATATATATATATATATATATATATATATATATATATGTCGTACCTAGTAGCCAGAACGCACTTCTCAGCCTACTATGCATGGCCCGATTTGCCTAATAAGCCAAGTTTTCATGAATTAATGTTTTTTCGACTACCTAACCTAACCTAACTTTTTCTGCTACCTAACCTAACCTAACCTATAAAGATAGGTTAGGTTAGGTTAGGTAGGGTTGGTTAGGTTCGGTCATATATCTACGTTAATTTTAACTCCAATAAAAAAAAATTGACCTCATACATAATGAAATGGGTAGCTTCATCATTTCATAAGAAAAAAATTAGAGAAAATATATTAATTCAGGAAAACTTGGCTTATTAGGCAAATCGGGCCTTGAATAGTAGGCTGAGAAGTGTGTTCTGGCTACTAGGTACGACATATATATATATATATATATATATATATATATATATATATATATATATATATATTTAAAATGTAATGTGTGAATGGTGTGGTAATTATTATTAATAAGTGGTGTTAATAGGACTATGTATCCCGTAAAGGAAATACATGGGAAAGAAACTGTGAGAGGAAGGAGAGAAGGAACATTACTCAACCATGTGGCTCGTTGGATCTCGACCTTTGACCATGCACGGTTGAGAGGCGAGACCAAAGAGCCAAAGCTCACCCCCCCCCCCCCCCCGCAAGCACAACTAGGTGAGTACATGACTCTGTAAAGAGCTAGGGAAGGTAGCTATTCCGGCAGCGTAAGTTATTGTGATTATAGACTCATATTCCTGAATGAAATACAACGCTCTAAACTGGTTTGAGGTGATTTAAAAAGAGGATAAAACACGTTTAATCATTGGGGAACGCAATAACTAACACGAGTATGCAACTCTGTTATTCCTAATGGGCAAATCATGGAATATATTCTCTTTCTATTGTACTTAAATTATATACCATTTCTCGACAGTAGCCAACGTTGTTCTTTTTGCTAACGAAAGAAGCCCAATCTATTATTAAAACAGACGACCAAGAAATCTACCAACACGCAAATGTTAAGAGTTAATCAAACTTAACTAATGGTTTGGAATCAATATACTTTCCCGTAATGGCATAATATCACAAGGCGTGCCAGAGTCCTCACACCCTGTGTGTAGTGAATATGTTCATTACAGTTGGACGTTGTGTCAGGTAGAGCGTTGGTGTCTTGCAAGGTGGGTATTCCATCTCTGATGCCCCGAGTGGCTGGGCACAATTATTTTAATCTGTCCTCCTGGCTTTCTTTAAGTGCTGTATAGTCATTTTGGCTTCGCGTTTTTTGTTGGTTATTGCAGCACATCTGCTGGTAGGAAAACTTTATAATCTCGCAGGCAAAAATATCCAAAATCTATGGAAATCTAAGGAATTTGTGTACATTTTGAATAAAAGATTCTTTTGTATACAATCCTTTCAAGCTTAATCCCATTTTCTTCTCTTAAATTACGTGTTATTTACGACCCACTTATAAAATTCAAGAGTGAAATTGAGCAACAATAAATAAAAACAAATAACACATTTCACGAAGAAATAATACCTTAATGACTCAATCTTATCCTTCTATATTCGACCATTTGTACGACCTTTGTGATCAAGAAAGGTACTTACTTAAAGCCAAATTATTATTGCTGTATATTTTAATTATGGGTATAACTAAACCTAGGGTAGGTTACGTTATATTGGTTCTTTTGCCTGTTATTTTTATATACAATACGTTGGGAAGCATTTATAAATGTGCACTTTGAACGTAAGATGTTAGTAATGGGATGTTAAACAAGATTTATACTTTCTGATTTTGCTGTACTTCGGTATATGTACTATGGTCCTCATCGTTACTTGAAGTACTACCAAAACAGGAGGATTGGCTGTAGATAGTTCTGTTATTTGCGTGTTTGTGGGGCGTTGTTCGAGTTTTATGTGAAAGGCTAAAAAATTTGTAATCTTCTTATATCTTGGGCTTTGTCTAATATACGAGTGTTTTTATTCAACATTTCTCTTGTTAGGGTGATGCCATGGGCTTGTCTCATGTGATTTTTGGGGGGCACCTGATTGAAGATGACAGGTCAAACGCCTCGTCAGCTTAGTCGACATCATACCTATGTACTTAGAGTGATGGCTACATCCTTCAGGGGGGACAGGTTATCTTGAGATGATTTCGGGGCTTAGCATCCCCGTGGCCCGGTCCTCGACCAAGCCTTCTTTTGTTACACCCCCCTCCCCCCATCCCGGGAAGCATCCCTAGCACATGTCTAACTTCCAGGTACCTTTTTACTGCTAGGTAACAAGGGCATCAGGGTCAAAGAAACATTTTGCCCATTTGTCTCCACTTCCACTGGGGATCGAACCCAGAACCTCAGGACTACGAATCCGAAGCGCTGTCCACCCAGCTGTCAGGAAGGTGAACATATATACCACATTTGACTGCTGTAAAGGGTTCTCCGTCGACTTCGGGCTGTTTTTAATTAATTGAGGAGATCGTTAGTCGTGTTTGTTTTATAGAATATGATTAGGTCTATGTTTTGGTTAGGAGTTGTGCTTTTTACTCCTTTACGGATTATTTCTTTCGTTTTTCTTTCCTCTTTCTTGCATTCACTGTACATGGCTGATTTGTAGTATAATTTTAGGAGCGGTGTTGTGGCTACTATTCTTGGTTCAGGATTGTATCACCGGTCCAATTGTCGTCGTAGTGGTAAATTATTCTTAACTTTTCATCTCATTCTTACTTTTAATCTTACCCTCACCTTTCATCTTATTCCTTCCTTCGTCTTATTCCTTCCTTCATCTTATTCCTTCCTTCATCTTGTTCCTACCTTCATCTTATTCCTTCCTTCATCTTATTCCTTCCTTCATCTTATTCCTTCCTTCATCTTATTCCTTCCTTCATCTTATTCCTTCCTTCATCTTATTCCTTCCTTCATCTTATTTCTACCTTCATCTTATTCCTTCCTTCATCTTGTTCCTTCCTTCATCTTGTTCCTTCCTTCATCTTGTTCCTTCCTTCATCTTGTTCCTTCCTTCATCTTATTCCTTCCTTCATCTTATTCCTTCCTTCATCTTATTCCTTCCTTCATCTTATTCCTTCCTTCATCTTATTCCTTCCTTCATCTTATTCCTTCCTTCATCTTATTCCTTCCTTCATCTTATTCCTTCCTTCATCTTATTCCTTCCTTCATCTTATTCCTTCCTTCATCTTATTCCTTCCTTCATCTTATTCCTTCCTTCATCTTATTCCTTCCTTCATCTTATTCCTTCCTTCATCTTATTCCTTCCTTCATCTTATTCCTTCCTTCATCTTATTCCTTCCTTCATCTTATTCCTTCCTTCATCTTATTCCTTCCTTCATCTTATTCCTTCCTTCATCTTATTCCTTCCTTCATCTTATTCCTTCCTTCATCTTATTCCTTCCTTCATCTTATTCCTTCCTTCATCTTATTCCTTCCTTCATCTTATTACTCCCTTTTTTTTTTCTTACATGTTTCTCACCTTGCATCTCACATTTGTACCTTATTCCCTGGACTTTTCCACATTCTTCCCATCACACGACGTGACAGTGGTCCAGGACGGACAGGAACGGCGTGGCTTCTTCGTCTTGTGATCTGTGGTTTGATCGTCATAGTTTGTGACGTTAATCGTCTTACTGCCGCTGTGATTGGCTGGTTAAATAAGGTGATTTCGCACTTTGAAAGATTTAAGGCGAGTCCTAACTATTCTCTCTTCGATTTTCCTCGGGTATAGAGGTAGTAGAGGCTCCTCTATGGACGGTAGGGCGACAGTCTCGCTTCATGCAGGTCAGCGTTCAATCCCCGACCGTCAAAGTGGTTGGGCACCATTCCTTTCCCTCCGACCCATCCCAAATCCTTATCCCGACCCCTTCCAAGTATTATATTCCTATATAGTCGTAATAGCTAGGCGCTTTCCCGTGAAAGCGGGAAAGGGGCCGCTCTATGCCGGCCAGGGAGGAGGGCCGTATATTATATTATATATAATATACGTAGATTAAGCTCGCTGGTCAACCTGCAATGTGACCTTAACTGCAATACAGAAAAGAAAGAGCTTCCGTTGGTACTGTACACCAACGGAAACTATTTCAAGCTTGCAAGTAACGAATGGGAGGAGACAAGGAAAACTTGTTAGAAACTTCTTTTAATTTCTTTTCATTTTTTACCTGGCTGAAAGTTTTTTATAAATATAAAGTTTTCTCTGAATTCCCTTTATTCTCTCTTCTGAAGCTATCGGCAATTATATATATATATATATATATATATATATATATATATATATATATATATATATATATATTTATTTATTTGCATATTATGCACTCATGAATGTCGATCACTAGTATGGACTCAGGTGTTCAGTTGTACCGTAATTAACATAACTGGTACCTGATACACGATAACACAGTCATGCAAATATATAACCAGATATGTGTCACACAATACCGCAGGAGGAATGTTTCACTGAATGCCACAACACATCAACTTTTACGAGTTTTAAAACCCGAAATCTAATTACTTTAACATTAATAACACCCACTAAGCTGTCCAATCCCCAGCCACTAATCAACAAGCAAGCTATAAGCTGCCTGGCGGCCCCCCTTAACCAAAATACCAACTCTCATTATTCTCTTAGATTTATACTTTATTTATACTTAAGGCATTTCTTAATTATTTACACTCTCACATCGCTTACGTATTCACAGGACGTGTATATCATTAATGCATTATGTATTACCTTACAATATGTATTACCTTAATGTGTACCTTACAATACACCACCAAGTGTTAATTATTTGTTTGTACTGAATTGCTTATTTGTTAATACGCAGGATTGTAGACAGCCAATTGCAAGAATTTATTAACATGTGAAACCCGCACACCCAGTACCAACACTTCAGAGTCAGCAGACAAACTAGTGACCCCTACGTAAAGCCTCCCCAACACTGACGAACACACTGCAACTTGTTTCGTCATACTTGTGTTACTAGTAAACTTGATACACTGACAAGGAACACACACTGATACCAGATACAATAACAATGATGACACTCAAGTTGGGAGCGCTGGAGTAACGCCTCAAGTCTCACACCCACCCACACACACAATTACTCATGAGAAAGGAATGGAGTTTCAAGGAGATGGTTATCCCAGGCTGAGAGAGATTTAGAGACTACATAAGTCACCATGACGATGGGAGGACCAATAGTAGTAGTAGCTGTGATATATATAACCCTCCAAAACGACAGAAGACCCAGGCAAGAGCATGACAGAAACAATATAACAATGTAATAGAGAGGGCAGCCTCTGCTCCCTGTAGAATTCGATTCCCATCATGAGGGAATGTAATCACGGAAGGATAGACTGGGAGAACAAGAAACCGCATGGAGGAGAGGAAACATGGAGAGCTAAACTACTGGAGGTGGCAACAAAAAAAGCCAGCATGGAACCCACTAGGATGAGGGGAAACGATGAACCAGCGAGACTGGACCTAGTTTTCACTCTGACTCCGACATAAGGGAAATTAACTTCGAGGTCCCAGTAGGAATGAGCGTTCACAGTGTACTGACGTTTGAGTATCTGGTCGCAGAAGGGTTAAAGTACTCGAGAAAGGGAACTGAAAGCAAAAGGCTGGCATTCTGCAAGGGAAACTATGAGGTCCCTAACTTGCATACCATGCAAGTTATTGGAGAAAATTGTGCGAAGAAAGCTAGTGGAACATAATGGCTTCCATAGTGATAAGGCTTCCAGCACTTCCACTAACACGATAACATAATTTATATTTGCCAACATCCAGGGTATAAAAACACGCAAATCCAACAAAGTTCACTCTATAGATGGTCTCCTTCATGAGGCAAATGCAGTGTTTGCAGCCCTAATAGAAACCCACACAAAGGACTACCTTGATGGTGAAATATGGATCTCAGAGTACAATCTTTTCAGATGTGATAGGAAACACCGGCTTCAGGGTGGGGTCAGCCTCTACATCAAAGACACACTCATCTGTACTGAGCTGTTAAACACCTCAAATGATATGGTGGAAGTGCTGATAATCAAAATAGAGATTTTAAATGTAGTTATTGTCCTTGTATATAAGTCACCGGAGGCAAACCCTCAGCAGTTTAAAGACCAACTAATGAAAATAGAGCACTGCTTGGGAAACCTCACAAATGCAGCTCCGAACATCATCCTGCTTGGGGACTTCAACCTACGGCACCTGAAATGGAAGCACCTGGCTAATACAGTAATATCAGAAAGAATACCAGGAAGTAGCCTAAATGAACAGGCACATGCAAATGACCTGCTACGGATGTGCGACAGGTTTGCCTTAAACCAGCAAATAGTAGAACCAACTAGGAAGGAGAACACGCTGGACCTCATTTTCACTAATAATGATGAATTGATCAGGAACATAATGATTACAAATACCTGTTACTCAGATCACAACTTAATTGAAGTTATGACAACCATGGGGAGTAGACCTTCAAAACCAGTCCAGATTCCCGGTGGAGGAGATTTCAGCAAATTCAACTTCAATAATAAACAGATAAACTGGGAGCAAATAAACCAGGACTTCACAGAAATAAACTGGGAAGAACAGCTAGAAAATGCAAACCTGAACCAGTGCCTGGAAAAAATAAGCTCAGTAATATGTTCAAACCGCATACCTCTTTAAGAAAAAAGAGGAAGAGATGCAGATTGGAACGGGAACGTCGTTCCCTATATAGGCGAAGAAAACGAATCGCGGAACAACTTGAGAGTCGCACCCTATCTCAAGAACGGCGAAGAAGGTTAGGTAGAGAAATAGAAACAATTGAACGGAAGCTACAAGAATCATACAAAATCCAGGAGAGGCAAAGAGAGCAAAAGGCTATCAGTGAAATAGAAAGAAATCCGAAATATTTTTTCTCCTATGCAAAATCAAGATCAAAAACCACATCTAGTATCGGGCCCCTGCGAAAGGGAGATGGAACTTTCACCGATGACAACAAAGAAATGAGCGAGCTACTGAGGACGCAGTACGACTCTGTTTTGAGCGAGCCATTAAACACACTAAAGATTGATAACCCAAATGAATTTTTCATGGATACGATACCAACATCTAATCATATATCAGACGTCGCCCTATCCCCACTGGATTTTGAAGCCATAAACAGTATGCCTATGCACTCTACACCAGGCCCGGATTCTTGGAACTCCATATTCATAAAGAACTGTAAAAAAACACTATCGCAGGCCCTCCACATTCTGTGGAGACAAAGCCTAGATACTGGCGTTATTCCTGATATACTAAAAACAGCAGAGATAGCACCACTTCATAAAGGAGGAAATAAGGCAGAGGCAAAAAATTACAGACCAATAGCACTAACATCGCACATCATAAAAAATTTTGAGAGTGCTAAGAAGTAAGATCACAAAATACATGGAATCACAGCATCTCCATAACCCCGGACAACATGGTTTCAGAACAGGGCGCTCTTGCCTGTCGCAGTTGCTGGACCACTGTGATATGGCATTAGATGTTATGGAAGACAAACAAAACGCTGATGTAATTTACACAGATTTCGCAAAAGCTTTTGATAAATGTGACCATGGTGTTATTGCACATAAAATGCGTTCAAAAGGAATTACCGGAAAAATAGGCAGATGGATCTACAATTTCCTGACCAACAGAACCCAATGTGTAATAGTCAACAAAATAAAATCCAGCCCATCAACCGTGAAGAGCTCAGTTCCCCAGGGTACTGTGCTTGCTCCAGTACTTTTTCTCATCATCATTTCGGACATAGACAAGAACACAACCTATAGCACTGTATCATCCTTGGCAGATGACACTAGGATCTTCATGAGAGTAGGCAACATAGAGGACACTGCGAACCTCCAGTCAGATGTAGATCAGGTCTTTCTATGGGCTACAGAAAATAATATGGTGTTTAACGAAGATAAGTTCCAGCTCATGCGCTATGGAAAAAATGAAAATATAAAAACGGAAACCACGTACAAAACTCGGGCAAATCATAACAGAACGAAAAGGCAATGTAAAGGATCTTGGTGTACTCATGTCGGAAGACCTTACCTTTAAAGAACACAATAAAGTAGCCGTCACAACTGCAAGAAAAATGACAGGTTGGATAACAAGAACTTTTCACACTAGAGATGCTATACCGATGATGATACTTTTCAAAACGCTTGTGCTCTCTAGAGTGGAGTACTGCTGCACAATGACAGCACCTTTCAAAGCTGGAGAAATTGCTGACCTGGAGAGCGTGCAGAGATCCTTTACTGCTAGAATCCACTCAGTAAAACATCTAAACTATTGGGACCGACTAAAGAGCCTAAAACTGTACTCCCTTGAGCGCAGGCGGGAGAGGTACATAATAATTTACACGTGGAAAATATTAGAGGGGCTGGTCCTAAACCTGCACACAGAAATAACATCACATGAGACCAGAAGACATGGCAGGATGTGCAGAATACCCCCGTTGAAAAACAGAGGTGCAACTGGTACTCTGAGAGAGAACTCTATCAACATCAGAGGTCCGAGACTGTTCAACACGCTTCCACTACACATAAGGGACATAACTGGCCGACCCCTCACAGTGTTCAAGAGAGAACTGGATAAGAACCTTCAAAGAATACCTGATCAACTAGGTGTGACTCATACGTCAGGCTGCGAGCAGCCGCGTCCAACAGCCTGGTTGATCAGTCCGGCAACCAGGAGGCCTGGTCGACGACCGGGCCGCGGGGACGCTAAGCCCCGGAAGCACCTCAAGGTAACCTCAAGGTAACATCTGGAGTGAAGGAACTTTGTGACACAACACCAACATGGTTTCAGGAATGGCAGGTCATGTCTCACAGGATTAATTGAATTCTATGATCAGGTAACAAGAATCAAGAAAGAAAGAGAGGGGTGGGCAGACTGCATATTTTTTGATTGCCAGAAAGCCTTTGACACAGTACCACACCAGAGACTAGTGCGAAAGCTGGAGATGCAGGCAGGAATGAAAGGGAAGGTACGCCATTCGATATGGGAGTACCTAAGTAACAGAAGACAGCGAGTCACTGTGAGGGGCGAGGACTCAGATTGGTGAGACGTCACCAGTGGAGTCCCGCAGGGTTCAGTCCTTGGACCCATACTGTTTCTGATATATGTAAATGATCTCCCAGAGGGTATAGAATCATTCCTTTCATTGTTTGATGATGCAAAAAAAATGAGGAGGATTAAGACGGAGGAAAATATTATGCGGCTACAAGATGACCTAGACAAACTGAAAGAATGGCCCAATAAATGGGTACTAAAGTTTAACCCGAGTAAATGTAAGGTAATGAAACTAGGCAGTGGAAACTGGAGGCCAGACACATGATACAGAATGGCAGATGAAGTCCTTCATAAAATGGAGAGAGAAACATCTAGGAGTTGATGACACACCAACCCTGTCTCCTAAAGCCCACATCAAAAGGATAACATCTGCGGCGTAAACGAGGCTGGCTAACATCAGAACAGCCTTCAGGAACCTGTGTAAGGAATCATTCAAAACCTTATATACCACATATGTAAGACCAATCCTGGAGTATGCGGCCCCAGCATGGAGCCCGTACCTTGTCAAGCACAAGGCGAAGCTTGAAAAAGTTTAGAGGTATGCCACTAGGCTTGTCCCAGAACTAAGAGGCATGAGTTACGAAGAAAGCCTGTGTGAAATGCACCTCACGACACTGGAAGATAGAAGAGTAAGGGAAGACATGATCACTGCCTACATAATTCTCAGAGGAAATGACAGGATAGATAAAGATAAACTGTTTATCACGGGTGGTACGCGAACAAGGGGACACTGGTGGAAACTGAGAATCCCAATGAGCCACAGGGACGATTGAAAGAACATTTTTTTCAGTGTCAGAGTAGCTAACAGGTGGACTGCATTAGGCAGTGATGTGGTGGAGGCTGACTCCACACACAGTTTCAAATGTAGATATGATAGAGCCCAGTAGGCTCAGGAACCTGTACTCCAGTTGATTGACAGTTGAGAGGCGGAACCAAAGAGTTAAGTGTGTACCTAATACTTGAGCGCCCACATTCAACACTAGAGCGTATGTATAGGCATGCTACACTCTCATTCAACAATATGCACTAATGTTGTATTAGTCCAGGCAACAATAACATGAACGACCAGGCAATGGAAATATAACGAAATAAAAGATATATGTGAATGCAACCCAATAAAGCTTTTACAAAAATCATGTGTTACATATAACAAATGTTTTACACACGGAACAAACGGCTCGCTGTTCACTTTACTGAACAGCTCTCGTGTAAAACACATTATTTTACCGTTTATAGGAATCAATAAAGCACAGCATTAATACAAATCGAAGAGGTTAAGATATATTTATTAAACAGTTTAATAGTACAACTAGATCATAACAGCGGGTTTTTGTGGTGATTCTCCAATAGGAGAATCCAATAGGAGTGTTGAGGGCTGGTGTGGTGAGTCCTACCAGATGGTGCAGGCTGGGGGTGGAGAGTGTCCCCCCAGATGGTGCAGGCTGGGGGTGGAGAGAGTCCTCCCAGATGGTGCAGGCTGGGTGTGGAGAGAGCCCCCAGATGGTGCAGGCTGGGGGTGGAGAGAGTCCCCCCAAATGGTGCAGGCTGGGGGTGGAGAGAGTCCCCCCAGATGGTGCAGGCTGGGGGTGGAGAGAGTCCCCCCAGATGGTGCAGGCTGGGGGTGGAGAGAGTCCTCCCAGATGGTGCAGGCTGGGGGTGGAGAGTGTCCCCCAGATGGTGTAGGCTGGGGGTGGAGAGAGTCCCCCAGATGGTGTAGGCTGGGGGTGGAGAGAGTCCCCCAGATGGTGCAGGCTGGGGGTGGAGAGAGTCCCCCAGATGGTGTAGGCTGGGGGTGGAGAGAGTCCCCCCAGATGGTGCAGGCTGGGGGTGGAGAGAGTCCTCCCAGATGGTGCAGGCTGGGGGTGGAGAGAGTCCCCCAGATGGTGTAGGCTGGGGGTGGAGAGAGTCCCCCAGATGGTGCAGGCTGGGGGTAGAGAGAGTCCCCCAGATGGTGCAGGCTGGGGGTGGAGAGAGTCCTCCCAGATGGTGCAGGCTGGGGGTGGAGAGGGCCCCCAGATGGTGCAGGCTGAGGGTGGAGAGAGTCCCCCCCAGATGGTGCAGGCTGGGGGTGGAGAGAGTCCTCCCAGATGGTGCAGGCTGGGGGTGGAGAGTGTCCCCAGATGGTGCAGGCTGGGGGTGGAGAGAGTCCCCCCAGATGGTGCAGGCTGGGGGTGGAGAGAGTCCCCCCAGATGGTGCAGGCTGGGGGTGGAGAGTGTCCCCCCAGATGGTGCAGGCTGGGGGTGGAGAGTGTCCCCCCAGATGGTGCAGGGTGGGGGTGGAGAGAGTCCCCCCAGATGGTGCAGGCTGGGGGGTGGAGAGAGTCCCCCAGATGGTGCAGGCTGGGGGTGGAGAGAGTCCCCCAGATGGTGCAGGGTGGGGGTGGAGAGAGTCCCCCCAGATGGTGCAGGCTGGGGGGTGGAGAGAGTCCCCCAGATGGTGCAGGCTGGGGGTGGAGAGAGTCCCCCCAGATGGTGCAGGCTGGGGGTGGAGAGTCCCCCCAGATGGTGCAGGCTGGGGGTGGAGAGAGTCCCCCCAGATGGTGCAGGCTGGGGGTGGAGAGAGTCCCCCCAGATGGTGCAGGCTGGGGGTGGAGAGAGTCCCCCCAGATGGTGCAGGCTGGGGGTGGAGAGAGTCCCCCAGATGGTGCAGGCTGGGGGTGGAGAGAGTCCCCCCAGATGGTGCAGGCTGGGGGTGGAGAGAGTCCTCCCAGATGGTGCAGGCTGGGGGTGGAGAGAGTCCTCCCAGATGGTGCAGGCTGGGGGTGGAGAGAGTCCCCCAGATGGTGCAGGCTGGGGGTGGAGAGAGTCCCCCCAGATGGTGCAGGCTGGGGGTGGAGTGTGTCCCCCAGATGGTGCAGGCTGGGGGTGGAGAGAGCCCCCCCAGATGGTGCAGGCTGGGGGTGGAGAGAGCCCCCCAGATGGTGCAGGCTGGGGGTGGAGAGAGCCCCCCCCAGATGGTGCAGGCTGGGGGTGGAGAGAGCCCCCAGATGGTGCAGGCTGGGGGTGGAGAGAGCCCCCCCAGATGGTGCAGGCTGGGAGTGGAGAGAGTCCCCCCAGATGGTGCAGGCTGGGGGTGGAGAGAGTCCCCCCAGATGGTGCAGGCTGGGGGTGGAAAGTCCCCAGATGGTGGATGATGGCCCTCTCGAATAGTGGTTGAACATAACGAGTCTTTCGAGAATTGATAAACAAAATACTCGATACAAAACCTAATCTATTCCTTCATGTGAATGTTTAAATGTTTCATTTAACTTCTCAAGCATCAACATGTTACAGTAAATGTTTCCTAGTGTTTATTTGGAACGTGAAGAGCGGAGTCGGCACGGATGATTGATTCCCCTGATTACAGTTAATGGATTGGGCTTTGGTGCCGACATTGTCCACGGCCAGTAAATGCTGACTCCGTGTCAGTCCGCCCTCGCCACGCACAATTCCTCTTCACTCCGGCTGCTCCGCTGTAAATGGGTCTTATAGGTCATAGAGAAAAGGTATGCGACATATATCTAGCTTTTGTTCCGTTTTATTTATAACTCCTTTGAACCTCACAAATCTCCGAGCCATCGAGAAATGTCTCCCCGCTGCTCAAGCCCATTTTCATGATAGACTCTAAGAGCATTGAGTTTATATAAGAACTCAAGTCCATTTAACTCAGGAAGGATGGTACCTTCAGTAGCATAACAGAAACAGGTCCTCTTGGTCTGAAAGGCTTATGTTTTTTCAAGTTTCCATTAGTCTGGCTGTCATCTCAGAGTATCTGAACACGCCAACCTTTCAAGAAGATGCCACTTGGAATTTTTTAATCTTTGTGGGCATCATTTTGGCAATTGCAGAAAATGTCAACATGTCTTTGAAGCGCTTCTAATCGTTTCTGGCGATGTGTGTGTGGCTTTGATCGCAGGCCGCATTAAGACCGCTGATAAGAAGTGATGATGCTCTTATGAGTCTCTTGGAGACCGGGAGTCACAGATGCATTCATCCTCGGCTCACAATCGAGGTGAGCCGGGTTCAGTCCCCCTCCGGGCAGGACCGTAACGGTTGGGCAAGTTTCCTTTCATCTGATCCTTCGCTTCACCTAGCAGTAAATAGGCACTCTGGAGTTTGGTAACTGTTGTGGAGGCCACACTGTGTCTGTAGATGAACTAGTGTGGCCTCACATAACCACAAAATGCTACAATTCATCAAATTCTGGCACGTGCACAGGCCGCGCTGAGTTTTACAAATGGGTTCGAATCCTGGCCGGGTCAATTAGAGTTCTTAGTGATCTATGACTTGTGTGTTCCTGCAGCTTTCTCACTTGGAATTATATATTTCATGCATTTCAACCTGTTTTCTGCCTAATCACTTCGGCTGGACGGTGGAGCGACTGTCTTGCTTCATTCAAGTCAGCGTTCAATCCCCTACCGTCCAAGTGGTTGGGCACCATTCCTCCTCCGCCCCCCCCCACGTTCTATCCCAAATGAACAAATCCACAAGGGCCGTGACGAGGATTTGAACCTGCGTCCGGGAGCATGTGTCCTAACCCAAATCCTTATCACGACCCCTTCCCAGTGCTATATAGTCGTAATGGCTTTGCCCTTTCCTCCTGATAATTCCATTCAACCTGCTTTCAATTGATCGCAAATAAGAAAATAAGTTTGCCAGTGGTCGTGGATTGAACGCCGACCTGCATGAAGCCAGACCGTCGCTCAAACGTCCAGCCCAAATGTATATTCCTAATGGGAGTAAACGTTATTTTTCAAGGATCTTAAGGAATTTTAAGAAACTCATTAGATCATAATAACATTAAATTAAATTAAATTTAATTTAAGAACGTTTGAGAACGTAAAATTTTGAATGTTTTCGTGTTAAAACACATAATCACAGAAATACAGACAGATGACATAACAGTTTGGGATTATATACACAATTACATCTGACTAGACATGATTGATGAAGATTAAGACACCCAAGAGTGGCACGGGCATGAATAGCCCGTAAACTAGACAAAGATCCCTAAGCTAAAATATCGATTAATGAAGGTGACATGAAGGTCAGATCATTAAGCAGACATTAACTGGGTATTTAATGTATATTAACTGTGTCTTTCCTCGTTCTTGGAGTGTACTACACATACATCTATTGCTTACATAATAGTATACCTATCACAAATCTCGTGGGAGACATCTCCCGTCACGCAGGGTGCAGTCGCACCTCCACAGATCTCCAGTATCGGCTCTTGATACTGGTAATGGCTCAAAAGGCCACCACTTACGGGCTATTCATACCCGTGCCACCTTTTGAGTGGCTTAATCTTCATCAATTAATCACAAATCTCGTGCTCACACACGACCTGATAACGGTCCAAAACGGACCGAAACGTTGTCGTTTCTCTGTCGTTTGATGTGTGGTTTGGTCATCATCTTTGTTTATCTAATCCTGGCAGCCGGAATTTAAACACTAATAAATTCACGACTTTTTCTTAATGAAGATTCAGTAATATTTCTTCCATTAACTCGTTTACACACCACAATTTGGCATGAAATAATCTAGTGTAATTAATGATTACAATATCTTGTATTAAGTGGGCTAATTCATGCAAAATTGTTCAGAGTAGTGAACAGTCGAACCAGACTTCTTCACTGTCAGAGTAGTTACCGAATGGAATGCATTCGGCAGTGATGTCTAGCAGTGATGTGGCAGACTCCACAAACAGTTTCAAATGTAGATTTGCTAGAGCCCAGTTGACTCGGGAACCTGTACATCAGTTGATTGACAATTGAGAAGCGGGACCAAAGAGCCGAGGTTCAACCCCCGCCAGAAAACTGAGTATTCAGATGAACCAGACATCACCGTTGTAATAGACACACGAATCAGGAAACGAACTGATACTTGTGCAGTAGGTGGGTACAAGGAAACGAACTGATACTTGTGCAGTAGGTGGGTACAAGGAAACGAACTGATACTTGTGCAGTAGGGAGATACAAGGAAACGAACTGATACTTGTGCAGTAGGGAGATACAAGGAAACGAACTGATACTTGTGCAGTAGGTGGGTACAAGGAAACGAACTGATACTTGTGCAGTAGGTGGGTACAAGGAAACGAACTGATACTTGTGCAGTAGGTGGGTACAAGGAAACGAACTGATACTTGCGCAGTAGGTGGGTACAAGGAAACGAACTGATACTTGTGCAGTAGGTGGGTACAAGGAAACGAACTGATACTTGTGCAGTAGGTGGGTACAAGGAAACGAACTGATACTTGTGCAGTAGGGAGATACAAGGAAACGAACTGATACTTGTGCAGTAGGTGGGTACAAGGAAACGAACTGATACTTGCGCAGTAGGTGGGTACAAGGAAACGAACTGATACTCGTGCAGTAGGGAGATACAAGGAAACGAACTGATACTTAAGCAGTAGGTGGGTACAAGGATGTTCAAATAAACAGTCGTATCGTGTGGTAGGAAGAGCAAATAAAAGAAACAAATTAGAGGGAGAAGCAGACAATAACACAATAAATTATTTAAATAGTAAATACGACAATTCAAGAGAAGAGTGAGAATATTTGACAACTAACGTATAGTAGAGGCAGGGCTCGAGAACTAGCGTTCAACCCTGCAAGCACATCCAGGTGAGTCTACCAGACACATGTACAAACAGTTTCATTAAACCGAGCTCGTTTATTAAAGTTAGTCGTTACATGATTAAAAATATTTAATTAAAGCATGCTAACGCTCTTCCCACAAAGCAAATTACAAAATTCATCGCTCAGTGTGACAAGTATTGAATTAAAAACAATCTGGCTTTCCTCAATAAACTTGTAATCAAGGGATCAACGGAGTGAGATGATTGAAAGTGATTTTTTTGGCTTTTAGACGAAGATTATAATGTTAGAGGATTGAGTAATATTAATCTCGGGCCGCAATTTCAGGCAGCGGAATTTTTGTGGGGTGGGTATTCCTGGTGGTCGTTGGTGGACGCTGAATGTAATCCAAATTGTTTGTTTAATGTTATTACCCTGATTTGATTTCACGTCTTGATTATTATACAATTTATTTTATTTAAACCAGGGAACAAAGATTTCCATTCTAGCATATATATATATATATATATATATATATATATATATATATATATATATATATATATATATATATATATATATATATATATATATATATATTATTAAATATGACCGAAAAAGTATGATTAATAATTCTAACACGAATTTTCTCGAACTTTCTTACGTTTCTTTTCACTGTTGATGGTAATTCAAAAATCAATTCTCCAAAATACATTTTTATTTCTAGTCTGACGCGACACTTGAGCGCGTTTCGTAAAACTTATTACATTTTCAAAGACTTTAGTTTACACATACACAACTGAATAGAACTTACACATCTCCGATTTGTTTATATCTACATTTGAGTGAGGTGGATGGGGTGAGGTGGTATTAATAGGGTATTAATTTCATCAACACAAGACAGAACACGAAACAATGGGTATTGAATGGAAGTGATTGTAGAAAGCCTATTGGTCCATATTTCTTGATGCTTCTATATTGGAGCGGAGTCTTGAGGTGGGTAGAATATAGTTGTGCATTAATTGGCTGTTGATTGCTGGTGTTGACTTCTTGATGTGTAGTGCCTCGCAGACGTCAAGCCGCCTGCTATCGCTGTATCTACCGATGATTTCTGTGTTGTTTACTAGGATTTCTCTGGCGATGGTTTGGTTGTGGGAAGAGTTTATATGTTCCTTAATGGAGCCCTGTTGCTTATGCATCGTTAAACGCCTAGAAAGAGATGTTGTCTTGCCTATATACTGTTTTTTTTGGAGCTTACAGTCCCCAAGAGGGCATTTGAAGGCATAGACAACGTTAGTCTCTTTTAAAGCGTTCTGCTTTGTGTCTGGAGAGTTTCTCATGAGTAGGCTGGCCGTTTTTCTGGTTTTATAGTAAATCGTCAGTTGTATCCTCTGATTTTTGTCTGTAGGGATAACGTTTCTATTAACAATATCTTTCAGGACCCTTTCCTCCGTTTTATGAGCTGTTGAAAAGAAGTTCCTGTAAAATAGTCTAATAGGGGGTATAGGTGTTGTGTTGGTTGTCTCTTCAGAGGTTGCATGGCGTTTCACTTTCCTTCTTATGATGTCTTCGACGAAACCATTGGAGAAGCCGATGTTGACTAGGACCTGCCTTTCCCTACAGAGTTCTTCGTCGACTTGCTTCCATTCTGAGCTGTGGCTGAGAGCACGGTCGACATATGCGTTAACAACACTCCTCTTGTACCTGTCTGGGCAGTCGCTGTTGGCATTTAGGCACATTCCTATGTTCGTTTCCATAGTGTAGACTGCAGTGTGGAAACCTCCGCTCTTTTCCATGACTGTTACATCTAGAAAGGGCAGCTTCCCATCCTTTTCCATCTCGTAAGTGAAACGCAGCACGGAACTCTGCTCAAACGTCTCCTTCAGCTCCTGCAGATGTCTGACATCAGGTACCTGTGTAAAAATGTCAACATACCTGCAGTATATGGCCGGTTTCAAGTTCATGTCAACTAAGACCTTCTGTTCGATGGTACCCATGTAGAAGTTCGCAAACAGGACAACTAGGGGAGAACCCATGGCGACCCCATCTACTTGCTCATGCATGTGCCCATCCGGGCTCAAGAAGGGTGTCTCTTTAGTACAAGCTTGGAGTAGTTTTCAAGGAACATTCTAAGACATTGCACAGGGCCTCCTGGTGGAACTAACTAGATTCGCCAACACATGTCTAGCTGGCAACATACCAGAGACCATACGGCCTCTCTTTTTTGGCGCTACACTCTGTGCCCTGAGGAAAAAAGATGGAGGAATCAAACCGATAGCTGTGGGCAATTCACTCCGGCGTCTCGTCGCTAAGGCTGCTGCTAGAGCAATTAGTCAGGCAGCAGCCGACATGCTGAAGCCAAAACAGCTTGGGTTTGGCATTCCCCAAGGGTGTGAGGCAGCGGTTGATGCAGCTAGAGCCTACATTGTCAACATTACGGATGAAATAGCCCTGATAAAACTAGACTTCAAAAATGCTTTCAATCTGGTTAGAAGGGATCCAGTACACAGTGCTGTTCATCGCCTTTTTCCTTCCCTCTACCCGTTTGTAAACTCATGCTACAGCAGGAATCTAACTCTGCTATTCGGGGAACATGAAATTGAATCACAAGAAGGTGTCCAACAGGGTGACCCCCTTGCTCCTTTTCTTTTCTGCCTAGTCATCAAGGAAGTCATCGATAACCTGTCCAGTGAGCTCAACATTTGTATTTTGGACGATGGTACTCTAGCCGGCTCCCCAGCCTCACTCTTGGACGACATAAGAATAATTCAGGAGCAAGGAGCAAGCCTAGGCCTCACCCTGAACCCTTCCAAGTGCGAAATAACCTCCACCAACCAGCACATAATAGAGCAAATAAAGGTTGTTTTGCCTGACATTCATACAACCAACCCTGAGGACAGCACACTCCTAGGTGCTCCTCTTGGAAGAAATGCCATCGACGAGGTCCTTGGTAAGAAGATCACTGACCTGAAGAGGATGAACGAGAGGATTGAAGACATCGATGCTCATGATGCACTTTACCTCATTACCAAATGCTTGTCCCTCCCCAGGCTGACCTACTTTCTAAGCTATTTGAACCACTTCCCCGCCGGCACTTGGATAGTAATCTTGGGCATTGAATTTTATCAAATCACCTCATTCTTTGGGGCACACGTGAGGAACACAAATGCGAACAAGCCTGAATGGCCCCCAGGAGTATATGCAACTAAAAACTCGAGTGCCGGCGAGGAAGTGGTTCAAATAGCTTCGGCTATCACTTCCTTTTGTCCGGTCGTGATGGTCAAGCGGATTAAGGCGTCCTGTAGATACCAGTTGCGTTGCTCCTGGCAGTATGGGTTCGAGTCATTTCTGGAGTGTGAGTTTTCAGTCGCATATAGTCCTGGGGACCATTTAGGCTTGTTCGCATTTGTGTTCCTCACGTGTGCCCTAAAGAATGAGGTGATTTGATAAAATGCTATGCCCAGGATTACTATCCGAGTGCCGGCGGGGAAGTGGTTCAAATAGCTTCGGCTATCCCTTTTGTCCGGTCGTGTTGGTCAAGCGGATTAAGGCGTCCTGTAGATACCAGTTGCATTGTTCCTGGCAGTATGGGTTCGAGTCACTTCTGGGGTGTGAGTTTTCAGTCGCATATAGTCCTGGGAACCTTTCGGGCTAGTTCGCATATATATATATATATATATATATATATATATATATATATATATATATATATATATATATATATATATATATATGCGAACAAGCCTGAATGGTCCCCAGGACAATATGCAACAGAAAACTCACACCCCAGAAGTGACTCGAACCCATACTCCCAGGAGCAACGCAACTGGTATGTACAAGATTAAGTGGATTAAGGCGTCTTGTACATACCAGTTGCGTTGCTCCTGGGAGTATGGGTTCGAGTCACTTCTGGGGTGTGAGTTTTCAGTTATATATATATATATATATATATATATATATATATATATATATATATATATATATATATGTCGTACCTAGTAGCCAGAACTCACTTCTGAGCCTACTATGCAAGGCCCGATTTGCCTAATAAGCCAAGTTTTCATGAATTAATTGCTTTTCGACTACCTAACCTACCTAACCTAACCTAACCTAACTTTTTCGACTACCTAACCTAACCTATAGAGATAGGTTAGGTTAGGTTAGGTAGGGTTGGTTAGGTTCGGTCATATATCTACGTTAATTTTAACTCCAATAAAAAAAAATTGACCTCTTACATAATGAAATGGGTTGCTTTATCATTTCATAAGAAAAAAATTAGAGAAAATATATTAATTCATGAAAACTTGGCTTATTAGGCAAATCGGGCCTTGCATTGTAGGCTGAAAAGTGAGTTCTGGCTACTAGGTACGACATATATATATATATATATATATATATATATATATATATATATATATATATATATATATATATATATATATATATATAATATTGGTGTATACTGGCAGCAGATTTTCTTTTAAACATGTCTCATTGAATATGACCGCATATTCTGTATTTACTATCTTCTGATTTAGGGCTTCTATTCCTCTATTTTCCTAGCATCAGGGCTTAGCTGAAAGAGGAGTTCTCCATAACTCATTTTCGTTATTTCAAGGTGAAGAAAAGAAGTGAATTACTATAGAATGTATTACACTTACTTACACAATTTGCACAACGTTTCGAACCTCCATGGTTCATTCTCAAGTGAAAAGAATTTTCAGGACTTGTTGAATTTATACCCGCACTGGGTCAGGTGATAAGACAAAAAAGGTATATATATATATATATATATATATATATATATATATATATATATATATATATATATATATATATATATATATATATATATATAATATATATATAACGTTTCAGTCTGATTAAAGCCGTTGTCAACACTAGACTCTGGTGTTGACAACGGTTTTAATCAGGCCGAAATGTTCACTTCCTTTCACATTTCTTTGTGGATTTTACACACACACACACACACACACACACACATATATATATATATATATATATATATATATATATATATATATATATATATATATATATATATATATATATATATATATATATATATATATTTAGTATATTTTGGTAGCAGTCTTTCTTGTAAACATATGTTGTTAAATATGACCGAAAAAGTAAGATTAATAATTCTAACACGAATTTTCTCTATTTCTTATGTTTCTTTTTACTGTCGATGGTTATTGAAAAATCAATTCTCCAAAATTCATTTTAATTTCTAGTCTGACGCGACACTTGAACGCGTTTTGTAATAACTTATTGCATTTCCAAAGACTTTAGTTTACACACACACAACTATAACCTGCAAACACTAAACAGAGTTTTACTATGCTAATATTTAAACAGCTTTTGTCTTATATACTCGCATTTGGGTGAGGTGATATGTTACAACACTTTTGGATGAGGTGAACAAACTTTCAACACAAGACAGACCACGGTTCAATGGGTATAGATGAAAGGGAAGAATGGAAGTAACTGCAAAGGGCCTATTGGCCCATATTTCCTCTTGATGCTTCTATATTGGTGCGAAGTCTTGAATGGGTAGAATATAGTTGTGCATTAATTGGCTGTTGATTTCTGGTGTTGAC
>NC_091224.1:17597830-17670330 GCF_040958095.1 Procambarus clarkii | reverse complement strand
CACGACCTTGTGTTTATACAACAGTGACTCGTTAATGACCGCCAGGGACATTATTCCGGGGAATAGTATCCATCTTGTGGGCAGCCTGGAGGAGCCTGAGAAGACACACTCCTCCGAGGACCGTATTTCTCTCGCTCACGTCGAAGAACAAAACGGAGAGGTGCAATAAATATTTTACGAGGGTCCTGAGGCCCGTTTGCATTCACGGTGACACATACGACGGCCAGGTATAAGTATCCTGGCGTATGTGAATGTGTTGGGGGATGGGTGGTGGGGTCGCGGCGATGGACGGACGTGTGGGTTTGGAGGGTAATGTCGGAGCGGTGCAGGTGGGGAGGGATAGGGTGTCGGGAGGATGGGGAAAGGCGACAGACATGTGCATTGTATATTTGGGGAGGAGTTATCACCACCTTCCATCACCATATCTCAGAGGGAGAACCGCGGGGGCCTGTTCATTGTTCCCCCGAGGACGGGCGAGGAGCGCCTCCAGGAGCACGTCCAGGGGCTCCTCCAGCAGCACCTCCCAAACCGTTAACAGTCCCACACACACACAGGCTCATAAGTCCTCCAATGACCCCCTGCGGGGAACCGGTTCCTGTCTAGATGGAACCGCCATGCTGTTAATGTCTTTGACGCCGTTAGTAACACCGCCATGTCAAACTTTAAAATCTTTTATGTGTACTCCGGCCATGGAAAAGTATCTTTCTCTCCCAAATATATATATTTATCTCTAATTTAGAACCGCTAGACTCAAGAACCACAACCACAATCGTTGCGATGCTATCTAAGCTAATGGAGTTTCCTTTACGCCAAATCATTATGTAAAACAAAATAGCATATCCACGACATTAAACCTAATAGTTTTTCCATAATATCCATGTCCTAATAGCTGACGAGGTTGAGGCCAGCTGCCAACAATCTCCGTGGTGTAGTAGTAAGACACTCGCCTGGCGTTCCGCGAGCGCTATGTCATGGGTTCGTATCCTGGCCGGGGAGGATTTACTGGGCGCAAATCCTTAACTGTAGCCTCTGTTTAACGCAACAGTAAAATGTGTACTTGGATGAAAAACCATTCTTCGCGGCAGGGGATCGTATTCCAGGGACCATAGGATTAAGGACTTGCCCGAAACGCTACGCGTACTAGTGGCTCTACAAGAATGTAACAACTCTTATATATATCTCAAAAAAAAAACAAAAAAACAGTAACAGCCCCGTTGATCCTTCAACACAAATGGTTATTGGCGTTGACGGCGATAATTTGTTGGTAAACATAGTTGATTTTGTGTGAGGTTGAGCTATTTAAATAGTAACTCACTGCAGAGTATGTTACTGGCGTTACCATGTTACTGGCGTTACCATGTTACTGGCGTTACCATGTTACTGGCGTTACCATGTTACTGGCGTTACCATGTTAATGGCGTTACCATGCTACTGGCGTTACCATGTTACTGGCGTTACCATGCTACTGGCGTTACCATGTTACTGGCGTTACCATGCTACTGGCGTTACCATGTTACTGGCGTTACAATGTTACTGGCGTTACAATGTTACTGGCGTTACCATGCTACTGGCGTTACCATGTTACTGGCGTTACCATGCTACTGGCGTTACCATGCTACTGGCGTTATCATGTTACTGGCGTTACCATGCTACTAGCGTTACCATGTTACTGGCGTTACCATGCTACTGGCGTTACCATGCTACTGGCGTTACCATGTTACTGGCGTTACCATGCTACTGGCGTTACCATGCTACTGGCGTTACCATGTTACTGGCGTTACCATGTTACTGGCGTTACCATGTTACTGGCGTTACCATGTTACTGGCGTTACCATGTTACTGGCGTTACCATGCTACTGGCGTTACCATGTTACTGGCGTTACCGTGCTACTGGCGTTACCGTGCTACTGGCGTTACCGTGCTACTGGCGTTACCGTGCTACTGGCGTTACCGTGTTACTGGCGTTACCATGCTACTGGCGTTACCATGCTACTGGCGTTACCATGCTACTGGCGTTACCATGCTACTGGCGTTACCATGTTACTGGCGTTACCATGCTACTGGCGTTACCATGCTACTGGCGTTACCATGTTACTGGCGTTACCATGTTACTGGCGTTACCATGTTACTGGCGTTACCATGTTACAGGCGTTACCATGCTACTGGCGTTACCATGTTACTGGCGTTACCATGTTACTGGCGTTACCATGCTACTGGCGTTACCATGTTACTGGCGTTACCATGCTACTGGCGTTACCATGCTACTGGCGTTACCATGCTACTGGCGTTACCATGCTACTGGCGTTACCATGCTACTGGCGTTACCATGTTACTGGCGTTACCATGTTACTGGCGCTACCATGCTACTGGCGTTACCATGCTACTGGCGTTACCATGTTACTGGCGTTACCATGCCACTAGCGTTACCATGTCACTAGCGTTACCATGCCACTAACGTTACCATCCCACTAGCGTTACCATCCCACTAGCGTTACCATGCCACAAACGTTACTATCCCATTAGCGTTACCAAGCCACTAACGTTACCATGCCGCTAACGTTACCTTGCCACTAGCTAACGTTACCATGCTACTAGCGTTACCATGCCACTAACGTTACCATGCTACTAGCGGTTACCATGCCACTAACGTTACCATGCTACTAGCGTTACCATGCTACTAGCGTTACCATGCCACTAACGTTACCATGCTACTAGCGTTACCATCCCACTAGCGTTACCATCCCACTAGCGTTACCATGCCACTAACGTTACCATCCCATTAGCGTTACCATGCTACTAGCGTTACCATGCCACTAGCTAACGTTACCATGCTACTAGCGTTACCATGCCACTAACGTTACCATGCCACTAGCGTTACCATGCCACTAGCGTTACCATGCTACTAGCGTTACCATGCCACTAACGTTACCATGCCACTAACGTTACCATGCTACTAGCGTTACCATCCCACTAACGTTACCATGCCACTAACGTTACCATGCTACTAGCGTTATCATCCCACTAGCGTTACCATCCCACTAGCGTTACCATGCCACTAACGTTACCATCCCATTAGCGTTACCATGCCACTAACGTTACCATGCTACTAGCGTTACCATGCCACTAGCTAACGTTACCATGCTACTAGCGTTACCATGCCACTAACGTTACCATGCCACTAGCTAACGTTACCATGCTACTAGCGTTACCATGCTACTAGCGTTACCATGCCACTAACGTTACCATGCCACTAGCGTTACCATGCCACTAGCGTTACCCTGCCACTAGCGTTACCATGCCACTAGCGTTACCATGCCACTAACGTTACCATGCCACTAGCTAGCGTTACCATGCCACTAGCGTTACCATGCCACTAACGTTACCATGCCACTAACGTTACCATGCTACTAGCGTTACCATGCCACTAGCGTTACCATACCAAGAGCGCTTGATATGCTGTATATACTCTGTATACATTACTTGTTAATGGCTCTCTGTCTCGTTCCTTCGTGGATATACGCTCATGTATATCTTACGTCTCGTGTGTCGTGCCTCCGCGCTGTCCAGCTGGTATTGGGCGACGCTTCTTGTGTTCAGTCTTCTGTTCACGTGTTATGAGGCTTGTGTTCAGTCTTCTGTTCACGTGTTATGAGGCATGTGTTCACTGCTTGTTATGTCAAGTATGCAGCGGTGTCCGCGTGCATGGCATGGCCATTCGCGTGCTGCTCTACTCGCGAATTGAGCTGCTGGTGCATTAATGCTGTTGATGTTGCTGTTGCTATTGCGGCGTGCGCTGATTTTTTTTGTGTGTGTTCCTTTTGCTGTTGCTGCCTCGTCTGTTGCTGTCTCTTCTGTTGCTGTCTCTTCTGTTGCTGCTACCTCTGTTGCTGCTACCTCTGTTGCTGCTGCTACCTCTGTTGCTGCTGCCTCTGTTGCTGCTGCTGCCTCTATCTGTGTCTACAACGGGAATAATTTGCTAAAAAATTTTGATTATTGAGCCTCGTAGCTGTCGGTATTTCCAGGTTTTCTGAAAATGTTAAGGTTAGAATGCAGTCATGAGCACTAGCCTCAGGAGTGAGGTAACGCTATGCGTGTTAGTGGCTTAGCGAGAATGTCGAAATATCATTGCTGTGTATTCTCATAAACCCCATGTACCATCTTGTATATATATATATAAGTAAATGAATAAATAAATAAATAAAAAAGGTGTAGGAAATCATTGAATGAAACAGTACACATGCCTGATTTTTTTAGACTGACTGACTGGCAGTCAGTCAGTCAATCAGATAGTCCCTCGTCCTATCTCATATCCTGATCCATTCCAGGTGCTGTATAGTCATGATATCTTGGCGCTTTCTCCTGAAAGTTCCCTTTCCCTAACAAGGAACACATTCCTCGATCTTGGCAGAGTTGGGTCGTGACGAGTCCCACGACCACGAAGCTTGAACCTCCTGGTACACTGTGTGTGTCTTTATACCTTGATAAACCTATTTCAATTTGAGAGGCCACCGCGGCTCTGCACATCTGTGTTTGTATGAGGCTCAGTCACACCTGTCGCCACGGATCCACCAGGTATTGCGCGCATATTGACCCACACACGGTAGCTGCTGTTGGTCAATACGAGGCAGCTCCTATTGGCCCATACGAGGCAGCTCATATTGGCCCATACGAGACAGGAAAGTTCTCAAGACTCCTGTTGCCTTGAATATCTTCGAGGAGAACCTCAACATCTGGAGGATGAGTCTTCACGAAGCTGTGTATGTGTAAGAGGCAGCCAACTATGGCAGTGAAGCTCCTAAAATAATGGCAGACATAATACTAATGGTTTGACAGTCTCACGTCTGCATGTTGTGTAACAACACAGCTGGAATATGATGAATTCCCTCGTTGCTGATTGGCCAATAGTGTATATATATCTATTGTCCTGGCTAAAGCACATATATATTTACCTGTATATCTTGTATATTGGGTGCTGGTGTAAATATGGCCGGAGAGTTCATGGTCTCTGCCAAGATTTTGCTTCTAAAAATTTGATTAATTGAACCATTTTGTCTCGCTTCAACAGGCGACTCGTGGCTACTTTGGTGGCAGTGGTTGGGCAGTAGCCACAGTAGTTGGGCAGTAGTAGTCAGAGAGCCGGTCGGCTGAGCGGAAAGCACGTTGGACTTGTGATCCTGTGGTCCTGGGTTCGATCCCAGGCGCCGGCGAGAAACATTGGGCAAAGCTTCTTTCACCCTATGCCCCTGTTACCTAGCAGTAAAATAGGTACCTGGGTGTTAGTCAGCTGTCACGGGCTGCTTCCTGGGAGTGGAGGCCTGGTCGAGGACCGGGCCGCGGGGACACTAAAAAGTCCCGAAATCATCTCAAGATAACCTCAAGATCTCAAGATAACACGGTGCGTGTCGCTGGCTCTGGTGGACGGCTCTATACTGGTCCATGGGAGGTCAGTTAGACCATGGCTTATCTACCGAGTGACCAGGGGCCCGATTCACGAAGGAGGTACTCAAATACTTACGAACGTGAACATCTTTTCTCAGTCTTTGGCGGCTCTGTTTGCATTTATTAAACAGTTTACAAGCATGAAAACTTCCCAATCATCTGTTGTTATTGTTATAAACAGCCTCCTGGTGCTTCGGAGCTCATTAAGTGTCTAATAATTGTAAACAAAGCCGCCTAAGATTGAGAAAAGATGTTCACGTTCGTAAGTATTTGCGTAACTGCTTCGTGAATCTGGCCCCAGATAGTTGACTTTAATTACTAACTTTCCCTGCTTCTCTGTCTGTCTCTCTCTCTCTCTCATGGAATATTCTGTGTTAGAGTGATGAGCAGGCGAGCCCGGACACAAACCAGACGCCGGACTCCAGGCATGATAACTGGACAGAAACGCTCGCTAACTCTCTCGCTTTGACTCGCTCCTCCGCTAAACTTTGCCTTCGGGAACTTGGATAACTCAGTTTCTGGGCAGGAGAACACAAGATGTTTAAACTCAGCCGTCGTAAAGCACCAGAAACAAGTCAGCCACCAAATGACGCTGGCTACCGCATCCACCATTTTAATATTGGGATTAGTTAGCATTTTTACGATGTCAGAGACACTTTTTAACTTTGAACAAATCCACAAGGGCTGTGACGAGGATTCGAACCTGCGTCCAAGAGCATCCCAGACGCTGCCTTAATCGATGAATGATTTTGTTCTTTCGATGCATATCACGTTATTGTGATTTTTCTGTGTGTGTGCACTTTTTAACTTTGTTTAGCTGTACTGACTATAAATGTCCGAGTACATACAGTAGTTTTAAGATTTTATTAATAAATTCTGATATCAGGAAACACGAGTTCTCAGTTTAGCGCGACATATCTTAATTTTTTTAATACAGTTTAATATATTAATTACCTGGATTAACGGACGGGAACGTCTTCTCTTTCTATACCTTAGTAACATCTGATACAAACATGATTTAATGGCTACATACATGATTGAATTTTCACATTTCCTCCGCTACAAAATCAGTGCTCAAAAGTGCCTATTGAATTTTGCCACAACTTGTCCCAGAATCACTGCGATAAGGTGCCACAGAATCACTGCAACAATCACTGCAATAAGGTGTCACAATCACTGCAATAAGGTGCCACAATCACTGCAATAAGGTGCCACAGAACCACTGCAATAAGGTGTCACAATCACTGCAATAAGGTGCCACAGAATCACTGCAATAAGGTGCCACGGAATTACTGCAATAAGGTGCCACGGAATTACTGCAATAAGGTGCCACAGAATCACTGCAATATGGTTCCACAGAATCACTGCAATAAGGTGCCACAGAATCACTGCAATAAGGTGCCACAATAACAGTGCCACAGTGCCTAGCCTGCCGAGGGGGGATGTGTTCGGGAGATTAGAGACGTCCCTCCGTGAATATACTCAAATGAATTTATATTTATAATGTAGCACAGAGATGTGAAACTACAAATTATAGTGTAAGCTACGTCATGCTGCAGCCGGGACCTAAGTCAACACAAAACGAAATAATCCTCACAGGAACATAGAGTCAATACGTCTTAATGTTATAAGATCAAGAACCTGGCCACTAGTTCCCTTCAGTGGATATATCAGGGGAAAAGCACCAAATCATTACGACTATATAGCACTGGGAAAGGGGTCAGGGTAAGGATTTGGGATGGGACGGGAGGGGGAAGGAATGGTGCCTAACCACTTGGATGGTCGGGGATCGAACGGCGACCTGCATGAAGAGAGACCGTCGCTCTACCTTCCAGCCCAAGTGCTTGGGTTTATATCCACTGAGTGACATGGGACAAGACTACGAGGCTACGAGGGGCCTCGTAGCCTGGTGGATAGCGCGCAGGACTAGTAATTCTGTGGCGCGGGTTCGATTCCCGCACGAGGCAGAAACAAATGGGCAAAGTTTCTTTCACCCTGAATGCCCCTGTTACCTAGCAGTAAATAGGTACCTGGGAGTTAGTCAGCTGTCACGGGCTGCTTCCTGGGGGTGGAGGCCTGGTCGAGGACCGGGCCGCGGGGACACTAAAAAAGCCCCGAAATCATCTCAAGATAACCTCAAGAGAAGACGACCCTCAGCCAAATCGCATCATTGGACCAACGCTCTTATACCACATGACAATTACCAGTACATAAAGTTTAAACATATAAACACACACACATACTCCCAGTCACACACACACATACTCCCAGTCACACACACACATACTCCCAGTCACACACACACATACTCCCAGTCACACACACACATACTCCCAGTCACACACACACACACACACTCTTCCAGTTGCCTCACGGCACTGGAAGACAGAAGAGTAAGGGAAGATATGATCATTACCTGCAAAATTCTTAGAGAAATCGACAGAAGTAGATAAAAAATAAACTGCTTAACACTGGTGGTTCACGAACAAGGGGACGCCAGAGGAAACTGCATAACCAAATGAGCCACAGGGACGTAAGAAAGAATTTTTTCAGAGTCAGAGTAGTTAACAGATGGAATGCATAAGGCAGTGATGTGGTGGAGGCTGACTCCATACACAGCTTTAAGTGTAGATATGATAGAGACCAATAGGCTCAGGAATCAGTACACCAGTTAATTGACAGTTGAGAGACGGGACCAAAGAGCCAGAGTTCAACCCCCGCAGGCACAACTAGGTGAGTACATAATAAAATATTACAAATAGTACAATACTAAGGACCACAAGGTAGCACAACCACGGTAAACAAACCACAACTATGGAAACTGGCAGTGCTATACATCACACGACAGTCCGTCCTCAGACTAAGTCCATTCCATCCAGTGGTCGACCCCAAAGACGCATTCATCAGTTTTAACATGTTGTTCATTCAAAACAGGAGTTTCTGAAATGTTTATTAATATTGTTATATATTTGCCGTGCATTTTTTAGGTTAGATTGTGAGTCCAGCTTAGTGAGTTCAGTGAGTTGTGAGTTTAGGTTGTAAAAAATGGTGCCCAATCACTTGGACGGTCGGGGATTGAACCCCGACCTGCATGAAGCATGACGGCTGGCTGGAGAGAAAAGCAACATGCTTTAGTGTCCAAATACCTCATTGTAATTATCCAGTTACTTGGTTGTAATGATGACAGTTGACGACCAAAAATAAAGTCAAAGGCCGTATTATTAGAAGTAAAATGCTATGTTGATAAACAGAGCAAAGTCATATTTAGAAATCTAACAGGTGTCGGAGGGGTAATGTTCAGTACGTGAAAGATAGTTTATTTTCTGGAGAATTTCGATGAGTATAAATCTCCACCAGCTGTCTTGTGATGGATCTCCAAGGAGAGACTGAAGGCTTCAGCTCACAAGACGCAACCACTTGGGCAGGACGGTATAGCGACGATCTCGCTTCATGCAGGTTGGCGTTCAATCCCCTACCGTCCAAGTGGTTGGGGGGCACCATTCCTTTCCCCATCCCATCCCAAATCCTTATCCTGACCCCTTCCAAGTGCTATATAGTCGTGAAGGCTTGGCGCTTTCCCTTGAAAACTCCATCCCTCCCTCCAGCTCGCAAGGAGGAAGCTGGCTCACCCCTTAGGTAGGGCGGCTCCAGCTCACAAAGGGGAAGCTGGCTCCCCCTTAGGTAGGGCGGCTCCGGCTCACAAGAAATCTGAAATTGAATGTTCAAATTTAGGCCTAGGGCCAGAGTGCCGGAAGCTGGTGAGATCTTCAGCTGCAGGAGCCGACGATGGCACCTTCAACAGTAAGACGAAATCAATAAACAAGGATTAGGCTCTTCCTGACTCGGATATAAGTCTTAGGCAGACTAAATACGAAGTTAAATCGGGTGCTGTGTGTGTTTACGTGAGTGTTTGAATGCATATAATAATATAATATATATATATATATATATATATATATATATATATATATATATATATATATATATATATATATATATATATATATATATATATATATAATATTCATTGAATATGACTGCATATTCTGTATTTATTATTTTCTGGTTTAGGGCTTCTATCCCTCTAACTATTTTCTTAGCATCAGGGCTTAGTTGAAATAGGAGTTCTCCAAAACTCATTTTTGTACTTTTAAGGTGAAGAAAAGAAGTGATTTACTATAGAGTGTATTACACTTATTTATACAATTTGCACAACGTTTCGAACCTCCATGGTTCATTCTCAAGTGAACAGATGGTTGATGCTGAACAAGATGAACAATGCTGGTTGATTTTATACCCGCACTGGCTCAGGTGATGATACAATAAAGGTGAAAACATGGGGGGATACATAAGGGATAAATGTGGGGTGAAACATAGAGGTAACTGCAAAAGGCTTATTGGCCCATACGAGGCAGCTCCTATCTAAACACAAAGATTAATCCAGTGTAATTGGCCTGTTATGTTTGACATTGTCTTCTGTGTTGGCATCGTTATGTTCTGGTCTTTTCCTTACTCTCATGGTGGGTAGAGTAAATAGTTCCGTGATTTGGGTGTTCATGGTAGGTTGTTCTATTCTTATGTGAATTGCCTCAAGAATATGTAATCTTCTTGCATCTTGGGTTTTGTCTATTATACAGGTATTCTAGTTCAACATTTCTCTTGTTAGTGATGTCATGGGCTTGTCTCATGTGATTCCTAGGGGCACCGGATTGAAGATGGCATGTCAAACGTCTCGTCAGCTTGGTCGACGTCATACCTATGTACTTAGATTGAAGGTTACATCCTTCGTGGGGGCAAGTGTACATGTATACAACGCTTGACTGCGGTAGAGGGTTCTCCGTCGGCTTCGGCCTGTTTTTGATAAGGAGTTCGGAAGTCTTCTTGGTTTTGTAGAATATTATCAGGTTTATGTTTTGGTTAGGAGTAATGCTTTTTACTCCTTTACGGATTATTTCTTTCATTATTCTTTCCTCTTTTATATGTTCACTGTGCATGGTTGATTTGTAATATAATTTTATTGGGGGTGTTGTGGTTTCTGTTCTAGGTTCAGGATTATACGAACGGTCCAAGTGTCTTCTTATAGCAGCGTTTATTTCCGCGTTGCTATATCCGTTGTTCACCAATACCTGAGTTACTCTTTCAAACTCTCTACTCACGTTGCTCCATTCAGAGCAGTGGGTAAGCGCTCGACGAATATAAGCATTGAGAACACTGGCTTTGTATCTTTGGGGGCACTCACTTCTACCATTCAGGCATAATCCTATGTTGGTGGGCTTGGTATATACGTTGGTGCTTAAAGAGGTTCCTGTTTTTGTTATTAGTACATCCAAGAATAGCAGACTGTTATTTTCACTATTTTCATGTGTAAATCGGAGTACTGACTCTCTCTCTAGGTGTCTTTTTAGGTCAATTAGTCCATCTGAGTCTTTTACTATGACGAATATGTCATCAACATAACGGCAATATACAGTTGGTTTTTGTCTGCTACTGAAGACTCTGTCTTCGATGATTCCCATATAAAAATTAGCAAATAAAACTCCTAAGGGGGAGCCCATTGCTACTCCGTCTATTTGTAAATACATGTCTCCTTGTGGACTGATGAAAGGGGCTTCCTTTGTACATGCCTCGAGAAGACTCTTCAAGTGTGGCTCAGGTATGTCTAATTTGGGGGTGCTCTCGTCTCTGTATACTCTGTCCAGTATCATTCCTATGGTTGTGTCGACTGGGACGTTGGTACTGGGACCTCGGTCATATTCAATAAAACATGTTTGAAAGAAAACCTGCTGCCAGTATACACCAATATATATATATATATATATATATATACATATATATATATATATATATATATATATATATATATATATATATATATATATATATATATATATATATATATATATATGTCGTACCTAGTAGCCAGAACTCACTTATCAGCCTACTATGCAAGGCCCAATTTGACTAATAAGCCATGTTTTCATGAATTAATTGTTTTTCGACTACCTAACCTACCTAACCTAACCTAACCTAACTTTTTCGGCTACCTAACCTAACCTAACTTATAAAGATAGGTTAGGTTAGGTTAGGTAGGGTTGGTTAGGTTTGGTCATATATCTACGTTAATTTAAACTCCAATAAAAAAAATTGACCTCATACATAATGAAATGGGTAGATTTATCATTTCATAAGAAAAAAATTAGAGAAAAAATATTAATTCAGGAAAACTTGGCTTATTAGGCAAATCGGGCCTTGCATAGTAGGCTGACAAGTGCGTTCTGGCTATTAGGTACGACATATATATATATATATATATATATATATATATATATATATATATATATATATATATATATTCAGGGGACCTTCCCCTGTCCCCCTCATCCTCCCCACCATTCACCCCCCCCCCTGTCCCTTTCTCCTCCCCACCATAACCCCTTCCCCTGTCCCCTCATCTTCACCATCCCCCACTCCCATCCCCTCGTCCTCCCCACCATTTCCTCCCTCCCCTATCCCTATGTCCTCCCCACCATCCACCACTCCACCGTCTCCTCGTCCTTCTAACCATTCCCCACTCCACCGTCCCCTCTTCCTATCCACCATCTCCCACTGCCCCTTCCCCACATCCTCCCTCCCATTCCCTCTCCCTCCCCCGTCTGTTCGTCCTCCCACCATCCCCCACTTCCTCAGCCCCTCGTCCTCCCTACCATTACCTCCTTCCCCCGTCCCCTCGTCTTCCTCACCATTCCCCACTTCCTCGTTCGATGCATTCCCAAATGATCTGATGTTCCCATCACTGAAATATAAGAAAAACAAATAAAAAACGAAATGAAAAACAATGAAAAAATAAACAAATAAACTATACTCACAAAATGAACGGTATGGTAAACAACACAGCTCAGTTCCAATGCAATGTCATAAAATAATTAAATAAAAACGAAAATATATCAATGTATGAAAATTAATTTGTCAATGCAATCGAAAACATTGAAATGAAATTGTACCATATTTAGTGTAGCATGATTGGCTCTTACGAGCAACAGATGGCGCTGTTTCTTAAAAAAATATGTTTTTACCTGTCACAGGTGTGGCCTCTATACTTATACTAACGAAATGAATGGTATGATAAACAACACAGTTTAATTCCAACACAATGTTATACAAAATACTTCAATAAAAATTCAAATAAATCGAAATCGATGAAAATTCAATTTATCAATGCAATTGGAAACATTGAAATGGAATTCGTAACATATTTAGTATAGCGTGTGTGTTGCTATTACGTGCAACAGATGGTACTGTTTAAAAAAAAAAACATGTTTTTTCCTGTCACAGGTGAGGCATATATATAGTAGGTATATAAAAACACGCGCCTATTCGAATGCAACGTCGTGTCAAAATTTCAAAGCAATCAGTAATAAGGTTTCGAAGATTTCTCTCACATGAAAAACACGTAAAAAACACAGTTTAAAAAAAACATGTTTTTTCCGTCACAGACGTGACATCAATATAGTATGTATATAAAAACCTGCTCGGATGCGAATGGAATATTGTGTTAAAATTTCAAAGCAATCGGAGAAGAACTTTCGGAGATTAGCGATTTTGAACAAACGATCATTTCCATTTTGATTATATATATATATATATATATATATATATATATATATATATATATATATATATATATATATATAATATTATTAAATATGACCAAAAAAGTAAGATTAATAATTCTAACACGAATTTTCTCTATCTTTCTTATGTTACTTTTCACTGTTGATGGTAATTGAAAAATCAATTCTCCAAATTCATTTTTATTTCTAGTCTGACGCGACACTTGAGCGCGTTTCGTAAAACTTATTACATTTTCAAAGACTTTAGTTTACACACACACACACAACTGAACTATAACTAAATAGAGCTTAAACATCTTCGATTTTTTATACCTGCATTTGGGTGAGGTGATATGTTACAACAGTTTTGGATGAGGTGAAAACAAACTTTCAACACAAGACAGAACACGAAATAATGGGTATTGAAGGTAAGAATGGAAGTAATTGCAGAGGGCCTATTGGCCCATATTTCTTGATGCTTCTATATTGGAGCGGAGTCTTGAAGTGGGTAGAATATAGTTGTGCATTAATTGGCTGTTGATTGCTGGTGTTGACTTCTTGATGTGTAGTGCCTCGCAGATGTCAAGCCGCCTGCTATCGCTGTATCTATCGATGATTTCTGTGTTGTTTGCTAAGATTTCTCTGGTGATGGTTTGGTTGTGGGAAGAGATTATATGTTCCTTAATGGAGCCCTGTTGCTTATGCATCGTTAAACGCCTGGAAAGAGATGTTGTTGTCTTGCCTATATACCGAGTTTTTTGAGGCTTACAGTCCCCAAGAGGGCATTTGAAGGCATAGACGACGTTAGTCTCTCTTAAAGTGTTCTGCTTTGTGTCTCTTCCCCTTTTCCCCGCGGCCCGGTTTTTGACCAGGCCTCCTTTGTGTTACAGACACCCCAGGAAGCAGCCCGTAGCAGCTGTCTAACTCCTAGGTACCTATTTACTGCTAGGTAACAGAGGCATTAGGGTGAAAGGATACATTTTGCCCATTTGTCTCCGCCTCCGCCAGGGATCGAACCCGGAACCTCAGGACTATGAATCCGAAGTGCTGTCCACCCAGCTGTCAGGCGCCCCTAAATAGGTGAACAGGTACATATTCTAAATAGGTGAGATAGGTGAATAATAGGGGTACATATATTTAAAAATGTTTACTGCGTGAATAGGAATAGGGGGAAATGGACAAGTTGGCTCATTTAGTGTTTTAGAGCGAATAGATTATTAAACAAATTGACCAATTAAAACCCAAAAAGTCTCCAGCACCAGATGAAATTTTCGCAGGGTCCTTAATATTGATCAGCAAATTAGGAATATTGATATTTTAAGTATCTCACTTATGTTATAATAAGCTTTTATAAACTATTAGATAGCTCAAAGGTACAAAACTGTAGTAAGAATGTGGTAAGTTGACAAAGAAACCATTAAAACAAATTTATCTTAGGAACTACGATGGAAAGCCTTTCTAGTCAGAGAAACTTTAAATGATGGCTTCCAGACCAATTAAGAATAGCGTGAGTTTAGTGAAATAAATATGACATGTATTTCAATAATTATTATTTTATAAGAATGTTTTCATTACAAATTGGTCATCCACACTTCCGTGGAAATAAACACTCCCTGAAATTGACATTATTTTATGTTTTCATTAGTTAATTACGAGATATATGCAATATTACGCCGCTAAACGATCATGCCAGGAATTAGATCTGTTATGAATTAGTCACCCCTGAGGCTGGCTTTTTTTTCCCTAAAGTGTTTGAAGACAATTCAAAGATGATCCCACACGCCCAGTGATCGACGACAACCATGTTACACTCGACAAAATTCCCGCTCTTTTCAACTCTAGAACACAGAACACATGATGTTGATCAGTATATTTTTTTGTTATACAACGTCCAGAAAAAGTGACTCTGTTACAGATAACGGTACAGAAAAAGATGTATTTTTCCTTTTTTTTTTTTTTTTGCTTGTTGCCAGCCAACGTTTCCGACGCAAGTGACGTAAAATCATTCTCATTTTTAACGTTCATGACAGAAAAAAACTACTTGACGAATGGTAAAAAACGTCAACACAACATGACGCTCAAACATTCTACTGCAATAGGGATGGATACGGAGAGTTGGGATGTTGTTGGGATGGGGCCAAGGAGTGTATTCTTGAAGATGGGGAGAGGCGTCGAGTTGTTTTTTTGGGGGGAGGTGAGAGGGTGTTAAGGAAGGGAATTATCAGGGGGAAAGCGCCAAGTTATTACGACTATATAGCACTTGGAAGGGGGGGTTAGGATAAGAATTTGGGATGGGACGGGGGGAAAAGGAATGGAGCCCAACCACTTGGACAGGTGGGGATTGAACGCCGACATGCAGAAAGCGAGACCGTCGCTCTACCGTCCAGAGCATATAATCAGGGACGTGTAGGGACAGTGACGGGTGGGGGGCATGGACGACTAGGGACAGCGATGGGTGGGGGGCTGGGACGGGAAGGGACAGGGATGGGTAGGGACAGGGACGGTCATAATAACATTAGTTTTGACTTCCAGGTCTGTAATAGCACCAGGAAAAAAAAGACTGAAATCCGCTCTTGGTGAATATAATTTGCCACTAATGCTTTCCAAAATTCTTTACAGGAATATCTCTTCTTGGAAATGAAAGTTTACTGGATAAAGTTATGTGCTGGATAAAACGAGACCTGTGAGTTGAAAGTAATTAAACCACATTTATAAAGATTGAAGGTGAGGTTGTGTACAGCACAATGTAAATCACACATTTCCTCATTAATTTCTATCATTTTTTTTTCTCCAAATGCATCTTTAGTTGGTCCAAGTAGAATCCAAACATGAGAAAACGTGTGCTTTAGTATCGTCTATGCTTCAGCCAACTCTACTGCCTCTTAAATGTTTCAACAAAGAATGAAGAAATAAAGTATTGGAGGACTGAAATAAAGCACATGTTTGACCTCATTTATAGTGATTGGTTGTCAGAAGAGATTACATCACTTTACAGTTACTTTCACTTTACAGTTACTTGTAATCGTTGCATACCTACCTGGTATTACTTACCTGTTAGGTATGTAGCGATTATAAAACCAGATTTTTTTAGGTTTACTAACTCTCTAAGAAATTTTGAGCTTTGAACTATGTCAAAGGCAGTGGAAGCATCACAAAGCAAAAAGAGAGAACAGTGTTTCTCTGTGAGATTTAGCACTGAATAGTTTCCTCCGTCAAGAAGCTGCATTGTGTAGGTCATTAATAAGGATTCTATGCATATTGAAAGTCAGAGGAGTAAACGCTTACATGTGAATGTTATATTCTTTACTGCAAGTAACTTTAAATAACTAAAAATGAAAAGCAAATTCGTTCAATTAGTTTAAGACACTATTTTTTTCTCCACTTTAGAATACTTATCTAACACAAAGATCAGCTCGAGAATTACTCGTGAAACCATATGCAGGCAAGTTCCAGGAAGATACATTGATTAATGATGGACACCAATGTGATCTGAAGACACATATCACTCAGGGACACAGATCAGCTCACCACGAGAGTGTCAAGTAATCACATCATTACTCAGGGGAGTTTGACAGTTGATTGCCTGAAACCTCTCACTTAACAGAGATTATTGGTCCGGCTAAATATTTCTATTCAGCTTTTTAATCTAATTATTATTATACTTATATATTTTAATTTACTCGTCACTGATGTGAATTATATTTAGTAGATGGCAGCTGGAGTTGATTATAATTTGGATTTTTATTTTGGCATAAAAGCTAGGTGAGGAGCTATATATATATTTAATTAACTTTTCTATATACTAAAAGGCCAGCCACACACCTTTTAGAATGAATGGCAGCAAGATGGACGTTTGCACCTCACCAGACTTAAAGTTCTTTCACAACAATTGTTTTGATATTAATCCAAAAATTTCTGATAAATACCCAGTGATATTTTAATGAATTAACTGTAACGTGTTTTACTCCACATAGAAGCTAGTTGGTGGGTTACCGACTCTCCGCAAACCTGGAAATTTCTCACCGCTCGCAAATGCAATCAACGCCACGGTCAGATTCTAAAATATTTCGCTCTAACATAATGGCATAACAATAAATTATAAGCATTTCCTAAGATAGCGAAAACTTGACGGCGTCGTGCTCAATATAACATCTCGAGAACATTGTAATTACAATGTCCTTTAACACTTTAAGATAAGGCAGTTAGGGTAAAGCGCCCATATGTTTTACCTTTTCCTCCTTCTAATTAGATATAAAAAATAGTTCTAAATTGTTTATAAAACTAATTAAACTGTTTTAGTGATACTTTTCCTTAATACGTGACGATTATAATTACTGGCTGTTGGAATTGTATTTGATTCTGCAATACTAAAATGATGCAGATCACACACACACAAGAAGCCAAAAGGAGATAAAAAACAAATTTTGACACGTTACTACATGACATGATCATCGTTTGCTAAGGTTAAACACTGTTATTTATGGTCTTCAAGTATGCAGTCTCAACTTGTCCTCATACAAAATACGTCTGAATTTGGCCGTTTGCCCGTATGGCCGAAATGGACGTAATTTGAAAATAAAAAATTATTGAAAATTTGTGTTTTACAAAACAGCACGTTAAGGGTCCTCTGGTTGGTAAGCAGGAAGTTCTCCTAAGGGTTCAAAACGTCATGAAACCCGTTAATTGAGTTTCCTCTCATAACCTAACCGAGTAAGCCGGAGGACTCAAACAGAAAACATGACAGTACGTCACTTTCGTGAGCAGATTTCAATTCAAATTACGTAAATTTTTGGCCAAAGTGAGCATTCGAGCGAAAATCGACGTTATTTTAAGAGGACGGGTTGTACAGGCCGCTGATGTACTCTGAGAGGTCTCTTGCCTGGCCTTCGGTCCTACCAGGCCAGGATACTTATCTTTAGGGTTAATATAATAAGCGTATGATTCCTGGGTAATTTTAAGCTCAGGTTTTATATACCAGTACTTAACTGCCAGTGGTCCCAGCACCAAACTGCTACGTAACTGCCAGTGGTCCCAGCACCAAACTGCTACATAACTACCAGTGGTCCCAGCACCAAACCGCTACATAACTGCCAGTGGTCCCAGCACCAAACTGCTACATAACTGCCAGTGGTCCCAGCACCAAACTGCTACATAACTACCAGTGGTCCCAGCACCAAACCGCTACATAACTGCCAGTGGTCCCAGCACCAAACCGCTACATAACTACCAGTGGTCCCAGCACCAAACCGCTACACTAACTACCAGCGGTCCCAGCACCAAACTGCTACATAACTACCAGTGGTCCCAGCACCAAACTGCTACATAACTGCCAGTGGTCCCAGCACCAAACCGCTACATAACTGCCAGTGGTCCCAGCACCAAACCGCTACATAACTGCCAGTGGTCCCAGCACCAAACTGCTACATAACTGCCAGTGGTCCCAGCACCAAACTGCTACATAACTGCCAGTGGTCCCAGCACCAAACCGCTACATAACTGCCAGTGGTCCCAGCACCAAACCGCTACATAACTGCCAGTGGTCCCAGCACCAAACCGCTACACTTACTGCCAGTGGTCCGAGGACCAAACCGTAATATAACCGCAAAATATGTGTTTTATGGAGAACATTTGGCCACACGTAATATATATTCCTTAATCCTGAGGCACCAAGAGCACGGGGAAACAACCCAAAGCTTCCGTCACTATGAAATTAATCACAATTCTCTTTGATCTCACAGTGAAAAAAAAAATATTTCACTGAGATAAAAATAACCAAAAGGATGGTAATGAGTTTCCCATTATGGAGGAAGCAAACAAACGAGGTTTAAACATATATTTTCCGTCAAGAACGTCCAAGAGATGATTAGAATATGCTACATAGGCGCGAATTTTTCCATAGGTGTACTTACGGGTAGGTCAGGAGCTGACTATGACCGTCCTTTTGTTATAATATTTATGAACGTTCCCCCCATCCCTTGAAAAAAAAGTAACAAGGGTGTCGCTACGGGAGAGAATTATGTGTTATTATGATCATATAATCGCATCAACACTTTCAGTACAACGTGTTTTATGTCCAGACTTCAAAAGCTCTACTTTCGCGTTAATTTCGCGAGATAAAGTACTAATGGTACTTGTGTGGGTGTGATAGATGCAGTGTTTTCTGTATTCCTTTTTTTAAATGACAATAATATTTATTAAAATAAAAACAACAAATGATTATAATAATAATTAGCAATCAAATATAATAAAAATAATACAAACGGAAAATCACAACGTGATATATATACGTCATATGATACATATACGTCACATGATATATATACATCACATGGTATATATGTCTTATGCGTAATATAATATATTAACATCATATGTCATTAGGGGGGTCATGTGTAAAACATGGCCTGGCTTCAGGAGGGACTTCCAGATTTCCCATGATTTCAGTATCAATCCGGTTGTATGACTTTTTACCATTAGTGGTGGTGCAGAGGTAGAGTATGAGGCTTAGCAATGCCGAGGTCGCAGGTTCGTGCCGCCTCACAGCCCAGTAGATTTTTTTCAATAGTGATAGTAAAAATAATAATAATTATTATTATTATTAAAATTATTATTATGAGAAAATCAGTTGGAACCATGAGAAGGATTCGAACCAGTTTATTTGTGCTCGCAAAAGAAAGGAACTGTCCGGGGCAAGTGCCAGTGCCATGCCATTACGACTATAATTACATATATATATATATATATATATATAGATAGATATATATATATATATAGATATATATATATATATATATATATATATATATATATATATAGATATATATATATATATATATATATATATATATATATATATATATATATATATATATATATATATATATATATATAATATACATAATATGTTGTACCTAGTAGCAAGAATGCTGTACTCGGCCTACTATGCAAGGCCCTATTTGCCTAATAGGCTGAGTGATTTTCTTTATTTTCAATGAATTGTTTCCCATTGGTTTATTTTAAATATTAATTTTATATTATATTTGGAACATAAATTATTGATTTAGTTATGTTAGTTTAGGTTAGGTTAAGATAGGTTAGGTTAGGTAGGGTTGGTTAGGTTCGGTCATATATCTACATTAGTTTTAACTCAAATTAAAAAAAAAATTCATAATGAAATGAATAGCTTTATCATTTCATAAGAAAAAAATGAGAAAAATATTGAAATTCTGGAAATTTGGCTTATCAGGCAATTCGGACCTTGCACAGTTGGCCAAGGACTGCATTCTGGCTACTAGGTACATTATTTATATATATATATATATATATATATATATATATATATATATATATATATATATATATATATATATATGGGACCCATAGCCTCGGAGAAGAAAATAAAAAGTATTCAGAGGAGACCTTGTGGTTTCTCACTGAACACTAATATTATCTTCTCCTACCACCCCAATTCTTTTGTATGTACACATATATATTTACTTTATTTGAACTTTGTTACAAAAAAGGAGTTACATATGGGTTGCAAAGATGGTTATCATAGGTTGTCGAGTTCCTCCAGCTCCTCAGATGGCGGGCAGGAACCCTGGATGCAGTGCGCATTTCCCCTCTGTATCGCCACACTGAGGCGCTGGAAAAGAAAGCTTGCAGCTCTTGGGTACCTTGTCGTTTCAATGAGTCTAGAACCCAGTTCCTTCAAAAAACTGGTAGTACTTTTACCCCAGGCGCCGAGTGTCTCAGAAGCAATGGGGACAAAATTGTAGTGGTGATCCAGTTCTCTATACTTACGGGATTTGGCTGCTTCCCTGTGGGTGGCAGCGCCACGTGGTTGTGCAACACTGAGGTTAATGTAGGTGTTAGCCAGGGTTGATACGCACGTGTAGTCCCATACCAACTGCTTACCATTCTTCCAGGGGTTCACTGTGATACCATCCGGGCGACCAATAAGAGCATCAGAGTTACGGGGCGTTAGGTAACGGGGCTCTCTTTCAGCTGGGCATCCAGCTGTGGTGAGGCTCCTCTTGATGATGTCATTAACTTCACTGTGCCTCGAGTGCCATCCCCCTGTGCTTTGGCAGAGTAGGCCATGGTGGCCGTACCTGTCAGCCACCACCTCGTCGCCAATACACCTATATCTGGTGTGGATTGGGGCAGCAAGGCGGAGGGCCACAGCAATTCGGAGGGCGTGTGGTGTGAGACGCGTGCCAGTTGCCGACATTGAGGTTGCTAACAGGATATATATATATATATATATATATATATATATATATATATATATATATATATATATATATATATATATATATATATATATATATTTATATATATATTTATATATATATATATATATATATATATATATATATATATATATATATATTTATATATATATATATATGTCGTACCTAGTAGCCAGAACGCACTTCTCAGCCTACTATGCAAGGCCCGATTTGCCTAATAAGCCAAGTTTTCATGAATTAATATATTTTCTAAAAATAATTTCTTATGAAATGATAAAGCTACCCATTTCATTATGTATGAGGTCAATTTTTTTTTATTGGAGTTAAAATTAACGTAGATATATGACCAAACCTAACCATCCCTACCTAACCTAACCTATCTTTATAGGTTAGGTTAGGTTAGGTAGCCGAAAAAGTTAGGTTAGGTTAGGTAGGTTAGGTAGTCGAAAAAACATTAATTCATGAAAACTTGGCTTATTAGGCAAATCGGGCCTTGCATAGTAGGCTGAGAAGTGAGTTCTGGCTGCTAGGTACGACATATATATATAGATATATATATAGTAGTGGGAAGGGGTCAGGATAAGGATTTGGGGGTGGGACCAGGGAGGGAAGGAATGGTGCTCAACCTCATATGGATGGCCTGGGATTGAACGCCGACCTGCATGAACCAAGGCCATCGCACCACCTTTTCAGACCAAGTGGCTGGGTAAGCACACGCCCTAGACCACTACACCACGACATGGTCAAAGGCAATGCAACCTGGGATTCCTCTGAATCCTCTAGAAGTCCTTAGGTTTCCAACTGAAGCTAAATCAGTGGTTTCACGCATTTTCCCAAAAAACCCTCCAACCCCCCCAAGCCCCCGCCCCAAGCCCCCGCCCCCAGGCCTCCCCCTATGTTCTCTGGCTTATGGGCGAGTAGTTCTGTCTCCAGCACTTCTCATCACGTGCACAATAAAATCCCATTAACGTGATAAGGGCATAAGACCAGTATTTAAGTTTAAGACACTATAGGAGTTGATAGTAATCTTCTGCATCTCATTAAATACGACTTTAAATAACCTAACCTTTAAGGTTGCCCAGAACAATCTTTCCTCCTGTGCATAACTCGCCACAGTGGTACATAACCCCCATAGCTGGGGGTCACTCACCACATACGTGAGTGACCCCCAGGGCAGTGTGATCGGACCACTCCTGTAAACCTTCATTTCGCTGACATCCTTAAGGTAATTCCAGAAACTTTTGCCTGTACAGATGATTCTATACAGACTATTTCAATACGCAGGAAGGTGTGGTAAATCAAATAAATGAAACCATTAAAATTGTTTTCTCTTAGATATAACGGTAATAAGCTATGGTTCTACATAAAACCCATCAAACCAACTTGTCAGATGTCTCACGAGAGCACACACTACGTCTTCCTTACATAACCCTTAGCAAGCAAGCACTGATATACAACCAATCAATTACCATATAAGGAGAGGAAATTCATGAAAATTTTTTTTTGTGTAAGATTTATGAACAATATTGCAGCTAAATGTGCTAGGACGTCTGTTTACGTCGGCGCCAGAGAATGATATAGATGTTAAGGGGTGAGTGAACATTCCACATCTCCCAAGTCACAAATCGAATGAAGTACTCACCATTAATTTGGGATTCCTGTCCACAGACTTATCGTAAACTGTATTGACACAATTCAAAATGGGGCTGGACATGTTGTGAGCAGCAAACATGATCTATATGTCCTAATACCATCCTTGCTCTCTAGCACACAGAGGTCTGTGTGTGTTCTCTAAAGCCACCAATCATACGTTACCTTTACATGAACATTCCAACGCTTTTATTACTGGAAATTGGCAAAATCGTGGAACGCATTTTGTCAAAAGTCTGGCGACCAAACACTACTGCCAGAAGCCGTTGTAGATGTGTGGCTGAAGCACAATAGTACTCGGTAAATATATAGTCTACCCACATTACTACACACAACTGTACAGGATAAATGCAGTTTTATCTAGCTAACGTTAATGCTACTCTAATGTAGAAAAATAACGATAATAATAATAATAATTAATATTATTATAATTAATAATAAAATGTTCTTCTATAAAAGAACCAAACAAGGGATGTGATACGTGTGCAACAACAGGCAGATGTTCCCATCGCAAGAATATTAAAATTTCGGCTTCACTTACCTCCTGAAACAGTAAACCTGCTCCCATCCCATGCAACTTATAGCACTCTGAAAGATGAGAATACTAGATGTACCAAACTGGCTCTTTACCTACACTCTGTAGGCTTCCTATAAAGATTTGGTTAGCAGCAAAGTACTTGTAGCTTTCACCATTCCTATTTCAAGTAAAAATGATGATATGGATATATGTAGCGAGAGGAACTAGGGTGCATATTTTGCGAGTCGTGGTAAATTCACATCTATGTGCCAGTGTTTGGAATAAGTTTACCAATAATCGGTGCGTGGGGGTCATAGAGATGTAAATTAATATTCTAGTTTAGGAAATGGAGACGAGACGAGCTTGTGTTGGCCAGACCACACACTAGAAGGTGAAGGGACGACGACGTTTCGGTCCGTCCTTGACCATTCTCAAGTCGATTGAGAATCGACTTGAGAATGGTCCAGGACGGACCGAAACGTCGTCGTGCCTTCACCTTCTTCGCCTTCTAGTGTGTGGTCTGGTCAACATACTTCAGCCACGTTATTGTGACTCATCGCGAGCTTGTGTTGTTTAATAACGCATATTGTTCCTAACACCCTGTGATGCCACTCTCAAGTATCACTTCTGTGATTAGCTAGAAGCCTAAGAGTAGCATTTTTGTCAATATAAAACGGTATTCCAACTACAACGTGGCAGATTTGGTAATAATATTACGTGTGTTTACAAATAATATTACCATTTTCATTAATATTATTTTTTTAGATTCAGCTACTCGAAACAAAATGTTCTAAGTAACACGGGCAATGGACTTAGTGGACTTAAATCATTAATATCGCCAGATCCAACCTGACTTTGTAATGCTATCTTTGAGTCGTGTTTTTCATATAACACATAAATTATCTGGAACACAAATTATATAATATTTACTTGAATAGCAATATTAATTGTGTGGTTAATAGAGGTTTATGAATTTCTTTTGTTGGATATGTTAATGGTTATTTTCCAGCAAGGTCTTAGAGGCATTTGTGTTTATTGTGAAGGAGTAGTTTACCGAGCACCTGCCTACTGCTCCAAGTTCTCTCACCGCAGTGTAAAGAGAAACTATCTTCTGAATTTAAAATATTAATTAGAACCTGTAGATTCGTTTTAGATTGCCTGAAGATCCAGTTGTGATAACTCTTTCATCTGATACCCAATTTAACTCACAACAGTTAGCGCATATGGTAAAGTTAATTAAAGTTCAACACAAATTTTCTGCAATGGTGAGAAAAGGCAGACTGTGGATATATTTTGATGGACACTGTTGTTGATCCCTTAGCCAGGCTGGCCATTTTATTATTTCTTATTTCTTCAAAGAAGTAGAGCACTTGAAGCCTGTAGACGATTTTGGCAAGAAAAATTTAGAGGTTCAATTACACTTAACAAAATTGATTCCCATTTTTTCTGATAGAAATTAGAAAAATTAAGTTGCTTTTATTCTATTAGAATACTAGCTGTACCCGGCCACGCGTTGCTGTGGCTCAGCAACGCACATGCGTTGCTAAGCCACAGCAACCTTCCCTTGTTTCTCAGTCCTCCCCACCATTTCCCACTTTCCCGTCCCCTCGTCCTCTCAACCACTCCTTACTCCCCTGTCCCCTCATCTTCCCAACCATTCCCATCCCCCCGTCCCTTTGTTCTCCCCACCATCCCCACTACAGCGTCCCCTCGTCCTCCGAACCATTCCCCACTCCCTCATCTGATGCATTTCCAAATGATCTGATGTTCCCATCACTGATATATTAGAAAAACAGTTAAAAACGAAATGAAAAACAAATAAAAAATAAAAAAATAAACTATACTCACGAAATGAAAGTATGGTAAACAACACAGCTCAATTCACATGCAATGTCACACAAAATAATTAAATCAAAACGAAAATAAATCGAAATCTAGGAAAATTCAATTTATCATTGCAATCGGAAACATTAAACTCTAATTGTGACATATTTAGTGTAGCGTGTGTTGCTCTTACATGCAACAGATGGTGCTGTTTCTTAAAAAAAGAATGTTTTTACCTGTCACAGGTGTGGCATCATATATTCTTACGAAGTGAATGGAATGAAAAATAACACAGCTCAATTTCAATGCAATGTCACAAAATAATTAAATCAAAATGAAAATGAATCAATCTATGAAAATTTAACTTATCAATGCAATCGGAAACATTGAAATGGAATTGCAAGATATTTAGTATAGCGTGTGTTGTTATTACGCGCAACAGATGGCGCTGTTTTTCAAAAAGCGCATGTATTTACCTGTTACAGGTGTGGCATCTATATAGTAGGTATATAAAAACACGCGCATATTCGAATGGAACGTTGTGTCAAAATTTTAAAACAATCAGTGAAGAACTTTTGGAGATTACAGCGTGTGTTGCTCTTACGTCCAACAGATGGCGCTGTTTTTCAAAAAAAGCATGTTTTTTTTCCTGTCACAGGTGAGGCATGCATATAGTAGGTATATAAAAACATGTGCCTATTTGAATGCAAAGTTGCATCAAAATTTCAAAGAAATTAGTAAAGACGTTTCGAAGAGATCCCTCTCATGAAAAACACATGAAAAACCCATGAAAAACACAGTTTAAAAAAAAAGTTTTTTACCCATCACAGACGTGACATGTATATAGTAGGTATATAAAAACCTGCTCGGATGGGAATGGAACGTTGTGTGAAAATTTCAAAGCAATCGGTTAATAACTTTTTGAGATTAGCGATTTTCAACAATCGAACATATACATTTTTATTTATATAGATGTTGGTATTTATGTTACAGGTTTCTGATACTGAGTGATGATGATCAATAACATGATTTGCAAAGTTTATGCAACATGTTTCTTTTGTGTTTGTTTAATTAATGTTCATGCTGAAGAACATTTTGTGTTTAATAAGTTCATGTTGAAGAGTTAACTCAACGAGTCTTGACGTTAACAGTTCTCTCATGCCAAAGGATACCTGATCAACCAGGCTGTGACTCGTACGTCAGGCTGCGAGCAGCCGCGTCCAACAGCCTGGTTGATCAGTCCGGCAACCAGGAGGCCTGGTCGACGACCGGGCCGCGGGGACGCTAAGCCCCGGAAGCACCTCAAGGTAACCTCAAGGTATGCCTAGAACCATCTTGTGTGTTCTTGTAACGCCTTAACAAGTAACGTGAAGTCTTGCGTAGTGGGCTCTCTTGGAACCAACAAAACAGTGAAACAAACGCAGCAGCCGCTAAGCTTGAATATAAAACATAAAAATTTGTTCCTATACCAAATGTCTTCACGAATAATATTTTTTTCATATATACAGTTTCCTCTTTAAATAACTCAAAGTCAGTGTCTTGATCCATAAGTTTTTGATCTTCTTTATATCCTTACTTGAAAGACGTTTTACAATAGCATTGTTCTGGTCTTGAGGTCACCTTTTTTCTTTGGTGAGTTTTGCGAATAGTTGGCACAAAGTTTTCTGCTGCTTTTGTGACATTCGAAATATCAGCCGGAGCTCCTGCTATTATGTGTAGCCCTCAGGGAAAACTTCCATGCATCTGGGAGGATCTGAGATGCTTCTTTCAGTGTATCCTGGCCGCTATGTCATTTATGTCTTTCAGGAAATCTTTATATATTCGTCTCCTCAGCTCCTCTTCATTTGTATCCTCAGCTCCTTTCCATTCACATCCTCATACTTCTGTTCAAAAGGATTGGAAGTGGACAGACCCTTAAACCAATCCCCCAACAGCACTCTGTGGTTAATTTTGGAGACAGATATTTCATCGAATCACCTCCGATGTTGGGGCCAAGTGAGCAACAACTGGAGTTCTGGATACGCTAAGGTGCATGGAGCCCTGGCTGTCTGGGTTCGAATCCATCATGGGTGAGGAGTTTTCGGTTGTCTATTAGCTTGGGAACCATTCAAACTTGTTTGCATTTGCGTTACACAGGTGGCCCCAACATGCGAGGTGATTCGATAAAATATCTGTCCCCAAAATTGATGACCGAGTGCTGTCAAGGGTTGGGTTAAGGGTCTGACGACTTCCTATCCTTTTGAACAGTCAGTGTGGTCTAGCAGGTTAAGTACTGGATACGCTAAGGTGCACGGAACCCTGGCTCTCTGGGTTCGAGTTCTTCAGGGGTAAGGAGTTTCCGGTTATATATATAGTAAGCATCCATCAGTCATAGGGGACTAAGCAGTCTGGTGGTTGGTCTGGAGTGGTCTTCTCCAGGGCGCAAAGCCAGAGTAGGTTGATAAGGAGGAGAAGCTGTCACTCAAGCAGCAGGTCCTCCCTCTCCAAGGCGGCGAAAGTCTCCAATGGAAAGGCAAAAGCCAATCCGATTGGTTCCAGCGCCGTCTCAAACTGTCAGAACGAGGTTGAAGGCAACAACGAACTGCCCCCAGGGGCTGCGGCTCCAGTGTCTAGGGGCTCCAGGGGCTGCGGCTCCAGAGTTAACGTCAAAGTTGGTAAAAGAAGGCACAGAAGAATATATACACAGGATATATATATTATCCACAGGATATTATACATGTTATCTTTAGAGGTAATCTTTAGATGATTTCGGGGCATTTAGTGTCCCCGCGGCCCGGTCCTCGACCAGGCCTCCACCCCCAGGAAGCAGCCCGTGACAGCTGACTTAACTCCCAGGTACCTATTTACTGCTAGGTAACAGGGGCATTCAGGGTGAAAGAAACTTTGCCCATTTGTTTCTGCCTCGTGCGGGAATCGAACCCGCGCCACAGAATTACGAGTCCTGCGCGCTATCCACCAGGCTATGAGGCCCCCCCTGAGGCCCCCCCTGAGGCCCCCCCTGATATATGTATATACATATATGTTGTATCTAGTAGCCAGAACGTCGTACTCGGCCTACTATGCAAGGCTCGATTGGCCTAATAAGCCAAGTTTTCCTGAATTTATATATTTTTCTATATTTTTTTCTTATGAAATGATAAAGCTATCCATTTCATTATGTATGAGTTATTTTTTTTACATTTGAGTTAAAACTAAAGTAGATATATGACCAAACCCTACCTAACCTAACCTAATCTATCTTAACCTAACCTAAACTAACACAACTGTCAATAATTTATGTTTTTAATATAATATAATGATAACAATTCAAATAAACTAATTGGAAACAATTTATTGAAAATAAAGAAAATCACTCGGCCTATTAGGCAAATCAGGCCTTGCATAGTAGGCCGAGAAGAGTGTTCTGGCTACTAGGTACGACATATATATATATATATATATATATATATATATATATATATATATATATATATATATATATATATATATATATAAATTTATTTTGCAGGGGTCTTAGCCCCTCTCGCCTGGGTGCTAGTGATCATCTTGAGGAGCCCCTCAGTCCACTACGGGGTAGGCCTCCTGCCCAAACCCGCCCTTGCACCCGTAGCAAGTGAAGTAACCCCGATCCTCCTCAGCTTCCTTTTTCCTGTGTGTCGGTTGACACGGAATCTCGGGTCCCTCGATCGAGCTTACCCAACATAAATCACTCCCATTTAAGATATAGTCCACAAGGTCGCCAGTGGAGCCCACTGGTGCACACAGCTCCACTCACTCTACTCAGTGGTGGTGTTAGGGATTCCCCCAGTATAATACTGATACTGATTCCATATCAGTATAGCATGTTATGCAAAGGGGCTTCCTGCTTCCTGGGGGTGGAGGCCTGGTCGAGGACCGGGCCGCGGGGACACTAAAGCCCCGAAATCATCTCAAGATAGGAAGGTGTGGTGTGTAATAACCCAATCGCTCTAACCGTAAGAGGAAGAATGGGCCAATAGGACTTCCGCAGTTACTTCCATTCTAATGTTCTTCGTACCAATTGATTCTTGTTCTGTCATAACTTTGTAACCTCACCCAAAACGAGTATAAGTATGAAGGTATTTTATGTTTCAACCAAGTCTTTGAAAATGTAATAAGCATTACGAAACGCGTTCAGGAATCAGACCAGAAATAAAGAATGAATTTTGTAGAGTTACTCTATCAATTACCCTCGGCAGTGAAGAAAAACGTAAGAAATATTGAGATGATTCGTGATAGAATTATTAATCTTACCCTTTCGGTCATATTCAACAACATATGTTTACAAGAAAGACTGCTACAAAAATAAATTAATATATATATATATATATATATATATATATATGTATATATATATATATATATATATATATATATATATATATATAATATATATATATAATGTGTGTATATATATACAGGGGGGGGGGTATTGATGACCGAGTGGACAGCGTTTGGAATTCGTAGTCCTAGGGTCTGGGGATCGATCCCCATCGATGGCGGAAGGGAACTATCAGGATAAAGCGCCAAGCCATTGCGACTATATATCACTTGGAAGGGATCGGGAGAAGTATTTGGTATGGGACGGAGGAAAGGAATGGTACCCAACCGCTTGGAGTGTCGGGAATTGAACGCCGACCTGCATGACGCAAGACTGACCGTCCAGCCCAAGTTGTTGGATATGCGCAACAAATGGGGGGAGTTTCTTTCATCCTGATCTGTTCACCCTAGCAGTAAATAGGTACCTGGGAGTTAGACAACTGCTACGGGCTGCTTCCTGGGTATGTGTACTCACCTAGTTGTACTCACCTAGTTGTGATTGCAGGGGTTGAGCTCTGGTTCTTTGGTCCCGCCTTTCAACCGTCAATCAACAGGTGTACAGGTTCCTGAGCCTATTGGGCTCTATCATATCTACACTTGAAACTGTGTATGGAGTCAGCCTCCACCACATTACTTCCTAATGCATTCCATTTGTCAACCACTCTGACACTAAAAAAGTTCTTTCTAATATCTCTGTGGCTCATTTGGGCACTCAGTTTCCACCTGTGTCCCCTAGTGCGTGTGCTCCTTGTGTTAAATAGCCTTTCTTTATCAACCCTGTCGATTCCCTTGAGAATCTTGAATGTGGTGATCATGTCCCCCCTAACTCTTCTGTTTTCCAACGAAGTGATGTTTAATTCCCGTAGTCTCTCCTCGTAGCTCATACCTCTCAGCTCGGGTACTAGTCTGGTGGCAAACCTTTGAACCTTTTCCAGTTTAGCCTTATGCTTGACTAGATATGGACTCTATGCTGGAGCCGCATACTCCAGGATTGGTCTAACATATGTGGTATATAATGTTCTGAAAGATTCCTTACACAAGTTTCTAAAGGCCGTTCTTATGTTAGCCAACCTGGCGCATGCTGCTGACGTTATCCTCTTGATATGAGCTTCAGGGGACAGGTCTGGCGTGATATCAACCCCCAGATCTTTCTCAATCCCTCTGACTCTTGAAGTATATCATTTCCCAAATGATACCTTGTATCTGGTCTCCTGCTTCCTACCCCTATCTTCATTACACACACAACATTACACACACTTCATTACACACACTACACACACACACACTACACACACACACACACACACATTACGTGTGTGTGTGTGTGTGTGTGTGTGTGTGTGTGTGTGTGTGTGTGTGTGTGTGTGTGTGTGTCTGTCTTGGAGGGGGGGGAATCAGTTGATGGATTGATAGTTGAAAGGCGGGCCCCAAACAGCCAGAGCTCAACCCCCGCAAGCACAACTAGGTGATTAAAATTAGGTGAATACATATATATTTATAATGCATTTCATTTTGGTACTTAAATTTTTAAACCAAAAACTTCCAGGAAAAAGTCTAAAGCCGCTGTCTAAACAATGATAATATTTGTCTAAACAAATGATCATATCTTGTGGATGTAATTTAATTAATTCTACATCTGTATATATATATTTATTATTGCATAAATGTTGCAGATAATTGCTGCCTAATATTTTGATCAATCAATATATTTCTCATCCCATTCATATACATTTATTTATTTATTTATTTATGCATATACAAGAATGTACATAAGGAATGTGAGGATACAATTATGGTAATTACAGTCTTGTAAAGCCACTAGCACGCGCAGCGTTTCGGGCAGCAGGTTTCGGTACCTGATGACTTTGATCAGGCAAACATCTTGTGTTCTCTTATATACTGTACCATCTGTTGAACTGAAGATGCTCCCTCTGATGTCTTCATCTTTAGCTGAAGAAAGTTAGGAGTTACGTAAAATTTTCATTTTTTATGCGTTGGTATTTGAAGCTGCGGAGATTATTAAGTATTCTTTTTACTTTAATTCTTTTGACAAGATTCTTGTCAAATACTCCTCAGGAATTTCTATGCATAAGCTTTAGCCCCGAGCTAAAGCTGCATATTAGGTCTCAACTTTTCTGTTGGTGTTCCATCCACTAAGCGAGTAAATACCAGCCAGTGTTCAGTAATATACTTCTCCATTGCTTCACATATGTCATGTACAAGGCATGTATCTTGATGTGTGTCATTTCCCAGAAACAGTCAGGAGGTTTTTTTTAAACTACTTCAATTAAAAAATAACATTAAAATGCACACACACAAATACATGTGTGTGTTTGTGAAATTGGCCATTTTCACAATGCATTGATTATCGTTTACGGTTTTGATGTGATGCACATTTTTCTCTCAATTTAGTAATTTCACAGATTCTTCTATGAAGCAAGTTCAATGACTATGTTTCCTGCTTAATTAATTAATTGTGTCTTGCAGAGCAATGGGTTCTTTTTTTCGGGTCATGCCAATTAGGCCACCTTGTCCCACACCTGTTGGCTTGTTGTGGTACGTCTCCAATCCCTCCTCCATACCTGCTGCCGTGTTGTGGTACATCTCCAATCCCTCCTCCATACCTGCTGCCGTGTTGTGGTACATCTCCAATCCCTCCTCCATACCTGCTAGCGTGTTGTGGTACATCTCCAATCCCTCCTCCGTACATGCTGGCTTGTTGTGGTACATCTCCAAACCCTCCTCCATACCTGCAGGCATGTTGTGGTACGTCTCCAATCCCTCCTCCATACCAACACTGCTAAAATTCTTGTCTCTCTGATGAAGATCAAATCCACCTTTCACATAGGACTAAAAACTACTAGGACGCTTTTCTTTGTGTCAAGCAGTATTCATAGTAAGCAGAGCCCCTTCTTGCCTAGTTTACCATACCAAAGGACAAAAATATAGTGTTAAAGCTCTCTGAAATGCACACATACGGAGTCTGTCTTTTTCATTCCGGGTCATATCCTGGTCAAGTAATTTTTGAAAAGCAGTTTTCATAGAGGAATCATTGATAAGTGTTCCTTAATTTTCAGAATTTCTGAAATATTTCAATACGTAATTACTCATGCATGAAGAGTGGTACAGGACACTAGTTGTAAACACACTCTTCACATCACGAAAAGTACTTTGAGAACAACTTTATCCTGAGAGTACTGCGTTGCTAACAGCTAAAAGACTCGGCATCTTTCCTTTTCACAAATCCTTAACAGTCTTAAGTTACCTTTTGTCTTTGTTATCTCACATAATACACTATTATCGACACGTGTCGAAATATTCATATCATGACATTCATATTAAAATGTGCTTAATTTAAAAATTTAAATTAAGTAAAATTCTAAGTAAAATTAGGTAAAATTAAATCTTAATTTAAGTAAAATTTACTTAATTTTACATGTGTGTAAAATGTTTTTCGTCCTTTGTTTTTAAACAATATTTTTTTTACAACTGTTAAGGTGATAAAGTATTAATCATTTATGTTCTATAGTTCCGTGTAGACTGGGGGTCATGGTAGGTATTCAAGGTTTCAGTTAATTAATTGATCTCTGTCATTATCAGTCCAGTTTGCTTTCTTTCCTCTTTCGTCGAATGTGATCCTGATATGCAGTTTTTGATGCACTTTCTTTGTTCCACCTTTTAGGCAGCTGGTGTAAGTTGTATTCTCTCGTGGTGTATTTAAATGGAATCTCTTTCATAAGAGTATCACACATTCTGAAACATTTTATATTCAATAAAACAATAACAGGTAGACCATCATAAAAGTGCATTATTACAGGGTAAGCAAGTGGTCTGGATAATTTTGGATATATGCAATTTTCAGTTAGAAGCAACCGTTCCCTAGATGCAGACTATTTCCCGATGCCCTGTCGAATCAGGCCTGGCGGCCATCTTGGCGGCCATCTTGGCGGCCATCTTGGCGGCCATCTTGGCGGCCATCTTGGCGGCCATCTTGGCGGCCATCTTGGCGGCCATCTTGGCGGCCACCTTGGCGGCCACCTTGGCGGCCACCTTGGCGGCCACCTTGGCGGCCATCTTGGCGGCCATATTGGAAAGAATCTTCCTCCTGCTAGAATCACGTACCCCGAGATAAACTTCCATCCTGGGCATCAAGGAAACATTTTAAAAGGTGTGCGCGAGTGTACTTGGTTTACACACTGCTTGCCGGGGTGTGTATTTCTGGCCACGGAAGTGTGTCAAGGTGTGTGCGGGTGTTACACACTTCCATGTCTAGGTCACCTCCTCAGTGACCTCTTAGACTATGGGGGTCCCTTTGTCTCCGAGAAGAGAATAAGCAGCACTCAGGTGAGCCTTTTTAGGCTATCAAGTGCGTTTGCTTGTTATCTGCTCCTAGCACCACCTTTTTTTTTAATAATTCATTGCTCAGGATTAGTTACAACTTCGCTTACATAGGAAGTAGAGAACTAATTGTCAATGTCAGTCGAGTTCCTGAAGCTACTCGGATGATTGGCAAGAATAAAGAATGTGGTGCGCATTTCCACTCTGTATTGTGAGAGTGTAGCCCTGGAAAATGTTGTTGGCAGCTCTTGTGTCTCTTGTTATTTCGACGAGTCTGAAACCCATATGAGTGAGAAAAATCTTGTCACATTGACACCAGTCATCGAGAGTCTTCAAATCAATGGGGACAAAACTACACTGGTGATGAGGCTCTCGGTACTTATGGGTTCCAGTGCTTATGGGCAATACTGAAGCCAATATTGGTGTCAACCACAGTGAATATGCCCTAACTCTCTATAGCTCTTCCAGGGGTTCACTGTGATCCTTTCTGGGCGACAAACAGGATTGGTCGTGTTACGAGGGCATAAGGTAACGAGGCTCTCTACAAGCCGCCTGCGGTAAGACTCAACACGCCCTAAGACTCTAGGGCGTGTGCCTAGGAACACCCACCAGACACAGGTTCGAACCCTCATCATGGCTCCTACGGATTTTCTCAGTGACACATCACGTTAGTGAGCTTATTCTCTGTGTAACTCCACTTAATAATGTCGTTAATATCACTCACTCTACTGAGAGACCGAGCCTCCTGTACTTTGGCAATGCGGAGCATATCTCTTAATTTTTCCCTCCCCGCAAATGCACCTACAGCCAACGTGGGTGGGGACAGGCAGGCAGGGAACTACTGCAACACAGATTGCTGTTTAAGACGCCTGTCTATGGCCGACATTTGGATCACTAATAAGAAGTAGAGTTATGGAACAAATCACCTGGTCACGTAACTCATATGGCATCGCTGACTTTTTGCAAGCGTAGGATAGACAAATATTTGAATGTGTTTGGGTTGGTGTAAATAGGAGCTGTCTTGTATGGGCCAAAAGGTTATTTGCAGCTCTCTATATTAATGTTTTTTATCTTAAGTCACACATATGGGATCCCGCCACCACTATGAGATCAGGTACTCTTGCAGCATCGATACCCACTGTAGCTCCTCTGTCTGTGACGGATCTGTTCCAGCTGGATTGCTTTTAGAATTTAGAAGGGGCTGTGCCATCCGAATTGCTTGTGGAATTTAGACGGGGCTGGTTGGAGCGCTGGAGCTGAGAGAATAACCTACTCAGTGGTGCAGTGTATTAAACTGCGGTCGTGTCTCTGGCAAGGTGCTGAGGAAGAGGACCAGAGGGCCGGTACAGAGAGATGGATGACTGTATATATACCGCTTGCTTCCACTACTGCGCCACTCCCAGTTACGGGCTCACCATAGCTCGCGCTACATGGACACTGCGTTCTGAGTAGCTGAATCTAAAATAACAACACTACTACTGCCCGGCAAGCGAGAGGTTATGATTTTTCCAGCATAGATGTAAAGAAGCCATCATATTTACCTAGCTTGGGGCTATTGTGTATGGGTGAACATCTTAGAAAGTAAGTTAAACTGGGAAGGGACAAGCATCTGGCAGAAAGGTATTGGGCATTGTCAGCATCGATGTCTTCAGTCCTCTCATTCATACTCTTCAGATCAGAAATTTTCTTACCAATGACCTCGTCGATGGCTCCTTCGGCCAAAGAGGAGCTCCTAGGAGCGTGCTGTCTTCGGGATTAGTTACGGTGATATCAGGCAAGATGTGTGTTAACGAACAATAACGTTTTGGTTGGTGTAAATTATTTATCCCATTGAAGTGTTCACGGAGGTTCACTCCTTGCCCAGGGAGGTTCACTCCTTGCCCAGGGAGGTTCACTCCTTGCCCAGGGAGGTTCACTCCTTGCCCAGGGAGGTTCACTCCTTGCCCAGGGAGGTTCACTCATTGCCCAGGGAGGTTCACTCCTTGCCCAGGGAGGTTCACTCCTTGCCCAGGGAGGTTCACTCCTTGCCCAGGGAGGTTCACTCCTTGCCCAGGGAGGTTCACTCCTTGCCCAGGGAGGTTCACTCCTGGCCCAGGGAGGTTCACTCCTGGCCCAGGGAGGTTCACTCCTGGCCCAGGGAGGTTCACTCCTGGCCCAGGGAGGTTCACTCCTGGCCCAGGGAGGTTCACTCCTTGCCCAGGGAGGTTCACTCCTTGCCCAGGGAAGTTCACTCATTGCTCCCCAAATTATTCCGATGTTCTCCAAGAGACAATTTAAGGAACCAGGATACCAATGAACAAGTGATCAAAAATAAAAAAGAACACTTATAAGTAGGAGCAAGATTATAACCCAAGGAATGAAGAACAACAGTTTTCCCTCTACACGTGGTTCCTGTTACTTAAGAACTGTAACGTTAGCACAGCTACTGTAATATTCCAGTCTGGAACACTAGTGGAGCATTCTTTCCTTTCAGGAAATATTTGTAGTATTAAACAGACATTGCCCAATCACTTGGACTGGTCAGTAGAATAAGGACTCCTTTCCCACAGTTCTATTCCTGACCCCTTGTTCTTAAATCCGTTCCAGGTGCTATATATAGTCCTTTGTTTAATACTTTCTCGCAATAACTAAACTCAAGTGTTGGTTTGGAACTTTATAGTTTTTTGGCGTTTCTGTTTGTTATTTATATGAAGTAAATTTGGTCAAAGTTGCAGTTGATACTCAGTACTTCAGTTATGTATTAAATACTTAATTTAAAGAGAATATTTCAATTCAGTTTTTAACTTTGCAACGTTTTAATTGAAGAGGATAAAAATATATCTCTGAAGTGTGAAAACCATGACAAATCTGAGAAATAATTTTTGACATGTTCTTATAAATACCAGTCAATCAACCTTCCAAATACAACAACTAATTTTAAAATGACAATAAAAGGAAGAGAAGAGTTAATACAATCATCTATAATAACACAACTTTTTTTTTAATAAACACAGAGCATCAGGTTACATGGTTAATTAGTGGGTACAGTATTTATATATTTTTATAAATCCCGTAATTTTACGCCTACTCGCTTATGCATGCATATACTTATACACCAACTCATATACTCCCCCCCAGCGTGCATCCCCAGCACACACGGAGCGGGATGAGTGCCACTCCGGGAAGCTGCGTAATCCCGCTAGAATCTAGACCCGTCTCTCCAGATGCCTTGGGCCTCAGCTGGTCCCGTCCACCGGGATTTACCTGAAGCCACCTGCGCCCTCCAGGAACTGCCATAGGTTCACAGGGAGGATTATGTTGAAGTAGGGGAAGGGGGGATTGAGCTGGGGTAGGGGGGGGATGGGAAGGGGGTAGAGAGAGGGAGAGGAGTGAGTGATCAGCCAGCAGGCAAGCAGACAGCAGGTGTGTGTGAGGGGGGGGAGGGGGGGGAGGGGGGGGGGAATCCTACTTAGAGAGAGATTACAGGGGGGGGATGGGGATTGAGCATGTTTACAAGGCGCCTGGATTTCCTCGTCGGTAAAGAAGCTGGGAGTTTGAGGTAAGGGAATGAGCAAACGGTGATAAATACGAGGGTAGTAGAGGAATAGACAAGACTGAGACGGGTTACCGGGAGATAGGCGAACAGGGGAGGGGAGGGGAGGGGGGGTAGGGAGGGGGGTGGTGTCTGTAAGAAGCAATAAAGTTTCTCGATCAGTGTCTTTACTGGCGACCGACTTTGCTGTTTTGCCATCGAGTAAAGTTGGTCGCCAGTGTCATAATTTCTATAATATTGGATATGTTTAAAGCAGACGACGGACACACATTTTCTTTTAAAAACGTAGATACATACACACACACACACACACACACACACACACACACACACACATACACACACACACACACACACACACACACACACACATACACACACACACACACACACACACACACACACACACACACACACACACACACATACACACACACACACACACACACACACACACACACATAATACACAGGGGCCGGTGGTTAAGTGCACAGCACACTTGATATGTAGTCATGAGACCCAGGCTTCGATTCCCGACGCCAGCAGAAACAAATGAGCAAAGTTTCTTACACTCTAATGCCACCCTGTTACCTAGCAGTAAATAGGTACCTGGGAGTTAGTCAGCTGCTACGGGCTGCTTCCTGGGGATGTGTGAGTGTGCGTGTGTAAGAGAAATATATGTAGTAGACATAATACAGAAAAAATGCTTAAAAATGCGGGGTTCAAGAGCTAATAGCTCGATTCACACGCACACACACGCACACACACACGCACACACACACACACACACACACGCACACACACACACACACACACACACACGCTAACAAACACCATAACAAACGCAGTGTTTCCACAGGGCTAATATGTAGTGAGGCAAGAGAGAGAAGGGAGAGGAGGAGGTGGTGTAGCTTTGCTACTAAGAGAAGGTTGGAGTTTCGAAGAGATGGTAATTCAGAACTGTGAAGGTTTCAGTGACTACATATCAGGCACCATAGCAACTGGAGGACAGAAAATTATAGTAGTAGTCATATATAACCCCCCACCGAATGTCAGAAGACCCAGACAGGAATATGATAGAAACAACTTGGCCACCATCAATATAATAGAGAGAGCAGCTTGTGTGGCTAGCAGGAACGGATCCAGGCTACTAATCATGGGAGACTTCAACCCTGGAAAGATAGATTGGGGAAACAGAGACCCACATGGTGGCTCAGATACATGGAGAGCTAAGCTGCTGGATGTGGCAACAAGAAACTTTCTAAGTCAACACGTCAAGGGACCGACAAGAACGAGAGGAAGGGATGAACCAGCCTTGCTTGATCTGATATTTACCCTAAATGAGTCGGATATAAGGGAAGTTAAGTTGGAAGCCCCTTTGGGAATGAGTGATCATAGTGTATTGAGCTTTGAGTACCTGGTTGAGCTAGGAATTATCACCCCCAAAAAAGAACTGGGAAACAAAGGGCTGGCGTACCGAAAGGGAAACTACGAGGAGATGAATAAAATCCTATGGGATATACATTGGGACACAGAACTCGGAACTAAGTCTGTACAAGACATGATGGACTATGTCAACCAAAAATGTCAGGAGGCTGTAAGCAGGTTTGTCCGAGCCCGACAGGAAAAAACAGAGAAGCAAAGGAAGAATCCGTGGTTTAATAGGAATGTATGGAAGCAAAGGAGCTGCACAAAAGGGCGTGGAGGAACTTCCGTAATAACAGAACACCAGAAAGTAGAGAGAGATACCAGAGAACCAGGAACGAGTATGTTAGTGTGAGAAGAGCAGCTGAGAAAAGGTATGAAAATGATATAGCTAATAAAGCCAAGACCGAACCAAAGCTACTACACAGTCACATCAGGAGAAAGACAACAGTGAAGGAACAGGTGATGAAACTTAGGGTGGGCGAGGACAGGTACACAGAGAATGACAAAGAGATGTGTGAAGAACTCAACAAAAGGTTCCAGGAAGTCTTTACAATAGAACAGGGAGAAGTCACGGTGCTAGGAGAGGTGGCAGCAAACCAGGTGACCTTGGAAAGGTTCGAAATTACAAGAGATGAGGTCATGAAGCACCTATTGGAGCTGGATGTGAGAAAAGCTGTTGGGCCGGATGGAATCTCACCATGGGTATTGAAAGAGTGTGCAGGAGCACTTAGCTTGCCACTCTCCATAGTGTATAGTAGGTCACTGGAAACGGGAGACCTACCAGAAGTATGGAAGACTGCTAATGTAGTACCAATATACAAAAAGGGTGACAGACAAGAGGCACTGAACTACAGGCCAGTGTCCTTAACTTGTATACCATGCAAGGTGATGGAGAAGATTGTGAGAAAAAACCTAGTAACACATCTGGAGAGAAGGGACTTCGTGACAACCCATCAACCATGGGTTCAGGGAGGGTAAATCTTGCCTTACAGGCTTGATAGAATTCTATGATCAGGTGACAAAGATTAAGCAAGAAAGAGAAGGATGGGCGGACTGCATTTTTTTGGACTGTCGGAAAGCCTTTGACACAGTACAACATAAAAGGTTGATGCATAAGCTGGAGAAACAGGCAGGAGTAACTTGTAGGGCGCTCCAGTGGATAAGGGAGTACCTAACCAATAGGAAGCAGAGAGTTATAGTGAGGGGTGAGACCTCAGAATGGCGGGAAGTCACCAGTGGAGTCCCACAGGGCTCTGTGCTTGGACCTATCCTGTTTCTGATATACATAAATGATCTCCCAGAGGGTATAGACTCATTCCTCTCAATGTTTGCTGACGACGCCAAAATTATGAGAAGGATTAAGACAGAGGAGGACAGCTTGAGGCTTCAAGAAGACCTGGACAAGCTGCGGAATGGTCGAACAAATGGATGTTAGAGTTTAACCCAAGCAAATGTAATGTAATGAAGATAGGAGTAGGAAGCAGGAGACCAGATACAAGGTATCACTTGGGAGATGAAATACTTCAAGAGTCAGAGAGAGAGAAAGACCTGGGGGTTGATATCACGCCAGACCTGTCCCCTGAAGCTCATATCAAGAGGATAACATCAGCAGCATATGCCAGGTTGGCTAACATAAGAACGGCCTTTAGAAACTTGTGTAAGGAATCTTTCAGAACATTATATACCACATATGTCAGACCAATCCTGGAGTATGCGGCTCCAGCATGGAGTCCATATCTAGTCAAGCATAAGAGTAAACTGGAAAAGGTTCAAAGGTTTGCCACCAGACTAGTACCCGAGCTGAGAGGTATGAGCTACGAGGAGAGACTACGGGAATTGAACCTCACTTCGTTGGAAGACAGAAGAGTTAGGGGGGACATGATCACCGCATTCAAGATTCTCAATTGAATCGACAGGGTTGATAAAGATAGGCTATTTAACACAAGGGGCACACGCGCTAGGGGACACAGGTGGAAACTGAGTGCCCAAATGAGCCACAGAGATATTAGAAAGAACTTTTTTAGTGTCAGAGTGGTTGACAAATGGAATGCATTAGGAAGCAATGTGGTGGAGGCTGACTCCATACACAGTTTCAAGTGTAGATATGATAGAGCCCAATAGGCTCAGGAACCTGTACACCTGTTGATTGACGGTTGAGAGGCGGGACCAAAGAGCCAGAGCTCAACCCCCGCAAGCACAACACCTGTACACCTGTTGATTGACGGTTGAGAGGCGGGACCAAAGAGCCAGAGCTCAACCCCCGCAAGCACAACTAGATGAGTACAACTAGGTGAGTACACACACACACACACACACACACACACACACACACACACACACACACACACACACACACACACACACACACGTAGAAGTCCTTGGCAACTGGAAGTATACTACTTCCAGTTGCTGGAAGAAGGCAAATGTCGTGCCGATCTTCAAGAAAGGTGATAGGGAGGAGGCACTTAACTATAGACCTGTATCACTGACAAGCATCCCCTGTAAAGTACTGGAAAGAATAATTAGGCTACGACTGGTTGCACACCTGGAGAACATTAGGTTTGTGAACAAACATCAACATGGGTTCTGGACAGGGAAATTGTGCCTAACAAACCTTCTGGAATTCTATGATAAAATAACGAGGATAAGACAGGACAGAGATGATTGGGCAGACTGCATATTTCTGGACTGCCAAAAAGCCTTTGATACAGTACCGCACATCAGACTGCTGTTCAAGCTCGAGAGGTAGGCGTGGGTGGGGGGAAAGGTCCTAGCATGGATAAGGAACTACCTAACAGGAAGGAGCCAAAGAGTTACGGTAAGGGGCGAGAAGTCGGACTGGCGAACAGTAACAAGTGGAGTACCACAAGGATCGGTGCTGGGACCAATTCTATTTCTTGTATATGTTAACGACATGTTTACAGGCGTAGAGTCCTACATGTCGATGTTTGCGGATGATGCAAAGTTGATGAAGAGTTGTGACAGATGAGGATTGCAGGATCCTCCAAGAGGACCTGAACAGATTGCAGAGATGGTCAGAGAAATGGCTACTAGAATTCAACACGAGCAAATGTAAAGTTATGGAAATGGGACTAGGAGATAGGAGACCAAAGGGACAGTACACAATGAAGGGGAACAGCCTACCTGTAACGACGCATGAAAGAGACCTGGGGGTGGACGTAACACCTAATCTATCTCCTGAGGCACATATTAATAGGATAACGACAGCAGCGTACTCTACACTGGCAAAAGTTAGAACATCATTCAGAAACCTAAGTAAGGAGGCATTTAGGGCGCTTTACACTGCCTACGTAAGGCCAGTCTTAGAGTATGCCGCCTCATCATGGAGTCCCCATCTGAAGAAGCATATAATGAAACTGGAAAAGGTTCAGAGGTTTGCAACGAGACTCGTCCCAGAGCTACGAGGGATGGGGTATGAGGAGCGCCTGAGGGAACTGTGCCTTACAACACTAGAAAGAAGAAGGGAGAGGGGGGACATGATAGGAACGTATAAGATACTCAGAGGGATTGACAGAGTGGACATAGACGAAATGTTCACACGGAATAGTAACAGAACGAGAGGACATGGATGGAAGCTTGAAACTCAGATGAGTCAGAGATGTTAGGAAGTTTTCTTTTAGCGTGAGAGTAGTGGGGAAATGGAATGCACTTCAGGAACAGGTTGTGGAAGCAAATACTATTAATAATTTTAAAACCAGGTATGATAGGGAAATGGGACAGGAGTCATTGCTGTAAACAACCGATGCTCGAAAGGCGGGATCCAAGAGTCAATGCTCGATCCTGCAGACACAACTAGGTGAGTACACACACACTACACCACACCACACCACACCACACAACACCTTTATCACTGAAACCATCCAACACTACACTGGGCGCCTGACAGCTGGGTGGACAGCGCATCGGATTCGTAGTCCTGAGGTTCCGGGTTCGATTCCCGGTGCAGGCGGAGACAAATGGGCAAAATGGTTCTTTCATCCTGATGTCCCCGTTATCTAGCAGTAAATAGGTACTTGGGAGTTACACAGCTGCTACGGGCTGCTTCCTTGGGGGGGGGGGAGGGGTTTATCAAAAAAGGAGGCCTGGTCGAGGACCGGACCGCGGAGACGCTAAGCCCCGAAATCATCTCAAGATAACCTCAAGATAAGATAACACTACACACACGCGATCTTCCTCTCAGATAAAAATTCTTCACTAGTCCCGTTCTCCCTCACTGTAACAATCTTCCCTACACTCCATCTTCATCAAGAAACGAATAACACAAACGAATAATCTAGTTAACATCCAATAATAACAAGCGCATGTGTTTACATGCTTTAACCAGCTGACTGTAGCGAAGTTTCTCTTATTAAAAACTCGAGGTTCACAACATTCAATTATGAAAAAAAATCAGTTTTAGGTGAATTGAAGTGAGGATCGAATCTAGTATTTAGCAAGAGTGGTTATCTTGAGATGATTTCGGGGCTTTAGTGTCCCCGCGGCCCGGTCCTCGACCAGGCCTCCACACCCAAGAAGCAGCCCGGGACAGCTGACTAACACCCAGGTACCTATTTTACTGCTAGGTAACAGGGGCATAGGGTGAAAGAAACTCTGCCCATTGTTTCTCACCGGCGCCCGGGATCGAACCCGGGACCACAGGATCACAAGTCCAGTGTGCTGTCCGCTCGGCCGACCGGCTCCCTCCATGTGCCACTTCATAGGAACAAGAGGGAGTGGGAATCGAACAAAGTCCGCCTGTGACCACCAATATCCTTAATTAAACAAAAAAGTTATAAGTTAGTGATGACAAGGAATTGTAATAATGATTGTGATTATCTCTTTGCTGAGCCTTATTTTGGACGTGTGGCGGTCAAGTGTTGACGGGTGGTTGTCAAGTGTTGACGGGTGGTAGTCAAGTGTTGACGGGTGGTAGTCAGGTGTTGACGGGTGGTAGTCAGGTGTTGACGGGTGGTAGTCAGGTGTTGACGGGTGGTAGTCACGTGTTGACGAGTGGTAGTCAGGTGTTGACGGGTGGTAGTCAGGTGTTGACGGGTGGTAGTCAGGTGTTGACGGGTGGTAGTCAGGTGTTGACGGGTGGTAGTCAGGTGTTGACGGGTGGTAGTCAGGTGTTGACGGGTGGTAGTCAGGTGTTGACGGGTGGTAGTCAGGTGTTGACGGGTGGAAGTCACGTGTTGACGGGTGGAAGTCAAGTGTTGACGGGTGGAAGTCACGTGTTGACGGGTGGTAGTCAAGTGTTGACGGATGGCAATCAAGTGTAGACGGATGAAAGCAAAACCAACAAGCTTATGAGGCATTTCATATTAAACACCAACATAATAAACACACAAGCATTAAAAACACACATCACTCACCCTGATAACAAACAGCTGAGTATGTGAGGAGAGTATACCTCACTGGCACCATGATGATGGTGTGTATGTGAGAGTATACCTCACAGGCACCATGATGATGGTGTGTATGTGAGAGTTTACCTCACAGGCACCATGATGATGGTGTGTATGTGAGAGTATACCTCACAGGCACCATGATGATGGTGTGTATGTGAGAGTATACCTCACAGGCACCATGATGATGGTGTGTATGTGAGAGTATACCTCACAGGCACCATGATGATGGTGTGTATGTGAGAGTATACTTCACTGGCACCATGATGATGGTGTGTATGTGAGAGTATACCTCACAGGCACCATGATGATGGTGTGTATGTGAGAGTATACCTCACAGGCACCATGATGATGGTGTGTATGTGAGAGTATACCTCACAGGCACCATGATGATGGTGTGTATGTGAGAGTATACCTCACAGGCACCATGATGATGGTGTGTATGTGAGAGTATACCTCACAGGCACCATGATGATGGTGTGTATGTGAGAGTATACCTCACAGGCAACATGATGATGGTGAGTGAGGAGAGTATACCTCACAGGCAACATGATGATGATGAGTGAGGAGAGTATACCTCACAGGCACCATGATGATGGTGTGTATGAGGAGAGTATACCTCACAGACACCATGATGATGGTGAGTGAGGAGAGTATACCTCACAGCGAGGGAATTAGATAATATGAGAGACTTCACCGTACTGAAATTAAAAAAAAATTATTATTCATAAAAGGTTATACACATATAATTAACTTAGATAACTCCCAATTATAGAACATTATTTCTTGAGAATAAAGCTATAGCAACAGAATAATAGATAACATATATAGTTATTAACAGCTAATTAGAGATTTAGATAAAACTTTAAAAGCTTTACTTGTCAGTATCATGTAAGACAAGACATAAACAACGTCGCTGGTCACACAACACTCATGTAGTCTCCTCTAACATGTACAACACAACTGAGGAATACATTCAACTTCAATATAATATGACAAAAATGTAATTATGACATGTAACATGAATCCTAGAGTATTAGGGAGAGAGAGAGAGAGGGAGGGGGAGAGAGAGAGAGAGGGGGGGAGAGAGTGAGAGTGAGAGAGAGAAAGGGGAAGAGAGGGACAAAGAGGGGGTGAGAGAGAGAGAGAGAGACAGACAGACAGACAGACAGACAGACAGACAGACAGTATTCTCTGTACAGCTACTGGGTGAGATAGTGACACAACACACCCCGCCTCCGGCAACAAGTCAGGGGGGACACGCTCCTGGTGGACATAGGAAAACATTCAGAAAAAATGGATATTTTTGGAGCAAACGATTAAGTATTGAGCACATTATTACTCCTCGGCTGTGACGAGGTATTCATAAATCACAGAACCAGAGCCCTTCAGAAGGAGTTTATCCTCTTCTAGCATTTCAGTCTTCAATTTTCAATTGCAATTTCTTCTCTCATACACGTTAGCTGCTTAAATTCTACCACGCTCGAGGCCTGTACCTCTCCCCGCCTAAAGCCCGCTCAGCCGACCAATCACGACGCGGCTGGCGCCGGTCCCAGAATACACTGCGGCTCTCGCCTCTAAGCGGGAACGCCCGCCTCCCCCATCGGTTAACTCCGCCATATATGATGACGGTCTCGTCTCAACCCGTCCTCTTAAAAATAACGTCACTTTTGGCTCGTATGCGCGCTATGGCCAAATTTGGACGTAATTTGAAATGAAATCGACTCACAAAAGTGACGTAATGTCCCGTTTTCTGTTTGAGTCGTCCGGCCGACTCTGTAAGGTTAGAATAGGTGACTATCAATTCACGTTTTTCATACCGTTTTGAAACTTTATGAGAATTTCCTCCCTACCTAACCTATCAGAGGACCCTTAACTTACTGTTGTTGAAAAAAAAAAATCCCAATTTTATTTTCATTTTCAAATTACATCCAAAATCGGCTATACGGACAAACGGCCAAAAGCGACGTTCTTTTTAAGAGGACAGGTTGCACGTCCATAGTCTCAGCCCAAATAAACTTAAAATGTAATTTCTTCACACTGCAACATCATACTTCCTCTCAAGTGTCATAAAATCAGTCAGTACTTCTTATAGATATGTACAAACAGGGAATTATGACTCTTATATGTGGGAATAAGGAAATCCATGGCCGAGTCCCATAACAGTACTTGTATTGAAGGCTACATCCTTCGTGGGGGCAGGTGTACATATGTACCACGCTCGAGTGCTGTCTCCGTTGGCTTCGGGCTGTTTTTAATGAGGAGGTCAGTGGTTTTCTTTGTATTATAGTATATGGTGATGTCTATGTTTTGGTAAGTGGCTGGTGCTTTGTACTCCTTTACGGATTATTTGTTTCACTATTGTTTGCTCTATTATATTCACCATTCACAGTGAATGTGGCAGGCTAGGTTCGTCCGGTGAAGTTTGTGAAGAAGGGTGTGACAGGGGGTGTTCGATTGCTGTGATTTGTGAAGAAGGGTGTGACAGGACAGGGGGAGGGGGTGAGTGTTCGATAGTTTATGGCATAGTCAAAAGTTGTTCTCTAAATCAGTTTATTGAAGCGTTCGTTCCACCTTCCTCCTAAAATATTTGTGAGGCCCACGAACGTTCATTCTCTCGACACACAACCTCGTACAGGTGTTTATAACAGACAGGCACGTATCACTACACACACACACACACACACACACACACACACACACACACACACACACACACACACACACACACAGGCACGTGTCACTTCACACAAACACAGGCACGTGTCACTGCACACAAACACGTGTCACTTCACACAAACACAGGCACGTGTCACTTCACACAAACACGTGTCACTACACACAAACACGTGTCACTACACACAAACACAGGCACGTGTCACTACACACAAACACAGGCACGTGTCACCCACAACGTCACCACAGGACCCGCCAAAAATGACAGTGGCAGAGACTGCCACAAACCAACACATAGCGGGGCAATTCCAGGAAATAAATTTGGCAGAAAGTTACTCCAAGAGTAATAAAACTCGTCAGAATAAACGCCGCCACTGGCTAAGGACTTACTTTACACCACTAAAATATATTTCAAACTTAAATTTAACCACACAAATAATCTAATTTCGATCAGGACCTCCACTCAGGAGCTACGCATAAAGTTTTCATGTACATGAGGTCGAGGCGGGTGAGGCGAAGGTTATAACATGTTTAAATTAAAATTGTATATGAGATATCATTGTGGCCTTAAAAATTGGGATCGAACCCGCATTCCTTGGGCTACACAGATACGTCGCGCACTATACCCACCTAACCACGGTAATCTCATCATGATTTTGTCACAAGTGCGTGTGTTTGCGGAGCTCAGGAATGTGTGTTCGATCCTGTTATATAGCCCCTCAATATTGTCTCACAAATATTGCGTTGTAGTGATTTCATTGTATTGTGCAAAAAATAAAAATTTATATTGTAGTAAATTACATATAATTACATCAAAAATATAAATTTTTAAATGAATAGTCGGACGGTGTTCAATTCCTATTTTACTGATATTCTCATGTACGGACATGTGTAGAAAAACAAATCAAGTTGAGAATAGATTGGGATTTTAAGATATCACTGAAGGTCTTACTGTAGCTGCAGAGTCACCCTGAGTCATACTCATCCGACACTCAACACACTTCTCTTATTATAAAGAAATTGACGACGTTTCTGTCCGTTTTGGTTCGTCCAGGACCGTCTTGGACCGTCTGTTATCTTTAAACGGCATGATAATGGTCCATGATGGATCGAATATCTTGTATTATCACCATCATCTCCTGTATTATCACCATCACCTAATACATGTGACCATCATCACCTGTATTATCACCACCACCACCACCTGTATTATCACCACCACCACCTGTATTATCACCACCACCACCTGTATTATCACCACCACCCCCTGTATTATCACCACCACCACCCCCTGTATTATCACCACCACCACCCCCTGTATTATCACCACCACCACCCCCTGTATTATCACCACCACCACCTGTATTATCACCACCACCACCACCTGTATTATCACCACCACCACCACCTGTATTATCACCACCACCACCAAGGGGTGGAAGGGGGCCTCGTAGCCTGGTGGATAGCGCGCAGGACTCTTAATTCTGTGGCGCGGGTTCGATTCCCGCACGAGGCAGAAACAAATGGGCAAAGTTTCTTTCACCCTGAATGCCCCTGTTACCTAGCAGTAAATAGGTACCTGGGAGTTGGTCAGCTGTCACGGGCTGCTTCCTGGGGGTGGAGGCCTGGTCGAGGACCGGGCCGCGGGGACACTAAAGCCCCGAAATCATCTCAAGATAACCTCAAGATAACCACCTGCATTATCACCACCACCACCTGTATTATCACCACCACCACCTGTATTATCACCACCACCACCACCTGTATTATCACCACCACCACCACCTGTATTGTCACCATCACCTCCGGTATTATCACCATCATCACCTTTCTGTCAGGCTGTTGGGCCTGACAGAATCTTACCATGGACACTTAAGGTGGGTGCAGAAGCACTAAGTGTGCCACTCTCTATGGTGTATAACAGGTCACTGGAAACAGGAGGCCTACCGGAAAGCTGGAAGACAGCTAATGTAGTCCCAATGTACAAAACGAGTGACAGGCAAGAGGCACTGAACTACAGGCCAATTTCACTAACTTACATACCATGCAAAGTGATGGAAAAGATAGTGAGGAAAAAGCTCGTAGAATATCTGTAGAAGAGCAGCTATGTAACACACCAACGTGGGTTAAGGGATGATATATTGGGCTTCACGGGTTTAATTAAATTCTATGATTAGGGGACAAAAATTAGGCAGGAAAGAGAAGGGCGAAGAAACAGAAGTTTTTTGGGGGGTACAGTGGTAAAGAGAAAGCCTTTAACACTGTACTCCCGAGAAAAAGACTCCTGAAAAAGTTGGAGGAACAGGCAGGAATAAAAGGTAAGGTGCTCCTGTGGATAAGGGAGTATCTAAGCAACAGGAACCATCGAATAACAGTGAGGGGGGGACATCAGAGTGGGGAGACGTCATCAGCGGAGTCTCACAGGGCTCTGTACTTGGACTTATCCTGTTTCTGATATATGTTAACGATCTTCTAGAAGGAATGGACTCATTCCTCTCAATGTTTGCTGCTGATGCAAAAATTACGAAAAGAATCAAGACGGAAAAAATATAGACAGAGACAACAATACAAGCTGATAATGTTCTAAAAAAAACTATATAAAAATTAAACTCAGGTAGGTGTAAAGTAATGAAATTAAGTGAAGGGAGCAGGAGGCTGAACATAAGATACCATCTAGGAGGTGAAATCCTGCAAATAATAAAGATCTGGGGTTTGATATCACACCGAACTTGTCTCCAAAAGCTCACATCACAAAGATATCATCAGCAGCATTTGCTAAATTTGCCAACATAAGAACTGCCTTTAGAATCTCGTGTCAATAATCATTCACAACCATGCATACCACATTTGTCAGCCAATCCTGGAGTATGCAGCTCCAGCCTGGAGTCCATGCCTAGTTGAACACAAAACAATGCTAGAGAGGATTCAGAGGTATGCCACCAGACTTGTCCCAGAGCTAAAAGATATGAGATACGAGGAAAGGCTACGGGAATTAAACCTCAAATCCCTGAAAGACACACTATTTAGAGAGACTTGACCACCACCTACAAAATTCTTAAAGGAAATCACTGGAGGATAAACACAAACTATTTAGCATGGGTGGAACACGAGTAAGGGGATACAGGTGGAACTTAGTATTCAAATGATCCACACACACACACACAGAGAGAGAGAGAGAGAGAGAGAGAGTTTTTTCTGTGTTATAGTTGCTAACAGATAGAATGCATTAGACAGTGATGTGGTGGAGGCAGACTCCATATACAGCTTCAACTGTAGATACGGTAGAGCCCAGTAGGCTCAGGAGGCTGTGCACCAGTTGATTGACAGTTGAGAGGCAGGACCAAATAGCCGAAGCTCAACCCCCGCAAGCACCACAAGGAGAGTAAAACTAAGTATACTCCCTGAGTATACCTTCCCTACAAACATACACACGCTCTGCCTCTCTCCCTGTCTCCTCCATCGTCATAAACATATGGCTGTACCCAGCATGAAAATCTGTCACATGAAAATTTTGATTTTAAAGTTCATATTTGAATTAAATAATTAAATAATAATTAAATTCTACGGACTCTTAGTGATATATTTCACATTCACGCACTTAATGATTAGCGAAGGGTATATATAGAAGCCGTATCCCCTTCAAACGGTTGAAGGGGGGTTTTTCTTGGCATGAAGTCGACATTGACTCCCTTACTCAAAAAGAAAATCCTTTTAATCCTGGAAAGTTAATGAGTCAAACCCCAAGTCTTTGACCACCAAACTCGGACGAACAGATAAACAGATATTCTGTCTTACAGATATATATATATATATATATATATATATATATATATATATATATATATATATATATATATATATATATATATATATATATATATATATATATAATATATATATATTTGTGTGTGTGTGTGTTATTTTACTAGTTGGTTGGGTGTCTGATTTTCAACGCTGTTATTGTGACTTCCTGTGTGCCAATTGACTCGCAATATCTAAATCAAACATCTTTCATAATGGCAATTTAACCTCAAGATTCATGTCACTGATTATCTTTACAGAATCACTGACTCTGTGTTTTAAGACGAAATATAAGATTTCTCAAGTTCTACTTGTCCTTGGATTCTTCATAATGGAAACTTTTTTTTATTACAGTTGAGTTTTTGTTTTGAGATGATGTCGTGAGAGAAACTGTGCCAGGGATTATTAGTTTTATTGGGTACGAACGTGCCTACTCTTTCTCTCTGCCTTACTGATGGGTCTCACCACCTTCCTTGGTGTTTACTCCTTCTCTCTGCCTTACTGATGGGTCTCACCACGTTCCTTGGTGTTTACTCCTCCTCCTCTGCCTTACTGATGGGTCTCTCCACCTTCCTTGGTGTTTACTCCTCCTCTCTGCCTTACTGATGGGTCTCTCCACCTTCCTTGGTGCTTACTCCTCCTCCTCTGCCCTACTCGTGGCTCGCTCTACCTTCTAATTGTTGACAATAGCTCAGCATTTTTCGTGCATTTCTTCAGTTTCTGTTCAATAAAGTTTACTGCCTGCACCACTACGCCCACTACAAGTGTCATTTAATACTACAAAGTATGGTAGATCACCCAGCTCATTGAACGCTGAGATATTTTTCAGAAAGTCCCGTCAAGATTTATCTAGTTTCTTGGGTTGGTTACGTAATGTTACAGGGGATTCAGGATCTGTAACTAATTCATTTATATCCAATTGACATGAAAAACTCAAGTTTCAGCCGCGAGTGTCAATGCTGGTCATTTTGAATTAGCCGTGTCTTACGGTAATGATTATTTTAACCTAAAATTAAAACCACACAAAGTCATAAAGCTAAAGATGGTTCTCAACGAACTCAAATGTACAAATGTTCTTCAAAGACCATTTAATGCAAAGTGCTTTTCTGATTCTGAGCCAACAGAAGGTAACTTGAAATTTCTTCATTTTTAGATATCGTTTTGAATGGCCTCCTGTCAAACAGTAACGCCGGAAATGAGTTCCCTCATTTACTTGTTAGCAGTCAAATTAGCCGACACTGATTATTCATCACGCAAGTGTTTAGATCAAACTATTCATAAATTACAAAGTATGCTTACATTCAAGATTGTAAACAGTAACCCATTATTAATTGGAGGTTGTGGCCAATTGTCAAAAATAAGCTCGTAACACTATGGTTTGCCAACTCAATAATCAGCCGTGGTTCCAGGTGATATAACCGGAAAAAATTGTGTTTACATTTCCAACCTTTTTTAATGCTACTCAGCTTAAGTTACACTAATGCTGTAAATTAGTGTATATTATGGGCCACGGACACTGACATTAATAGTTTCGTAGGACAGTTGTGTTCGTTATGCCTCTAAGGAACATTATTTTTCAAGATGGGACGCTTATGTACTTCACTTGACGGTTTAAAAAGGTATATATATATATATACCTTTTTAGACCGTCATATATATATACTCCGAGGCTATGGGTCCCCACATTGGCACCAGAGGTGGTACCCTTACAAACTTTATATATATATATATATATATATATATATATATATATATATATATATATATATATATATATATATATATATATATATATATATATATATATATATATATAATATGTATATGAATGTATTGCATTGTTGGCTTCGTTCTCGATACACCAGAGGGGATACCTGGCTCAATTCCCGGACCTATGTTCACCTGGCATTAAATGGGTACACAGGAGTTTAGCAACTGTTGAAGGGGTTGCATCTTGGTGAGGGTCGTTGGTTCGACCTTGAGGGGGGACCTTCTTGCAAGCCGAAAATATATGTATACTCAGGCGTCCTGTCCCCGACCAAATAATTTAACACGGTATACATATGATTCATCTCAAAAATTGTGCATCACACAATCTCAAAAAAAAAAATTAAATCTGTATCGTGGTTCAGTCATTCAGGTTAGGGTCCATACTGGATAGATGACCACACCGCCAACCTCCCTCATGGCTACAGGGCAGTACAGAGACACTACCTCTCTCTCCTAATGCCTCTGTTCACCTAGCATTAAACAGGTACCTCTGAGTTAAACAACTGTTGTGGGGAGCAGCTTGTGAAGAGTCAAGTTGGTCTTGTTGTCATGCCAATAAGAAATAAAATATATAGTTAACTAGAGTAACTGGAAAGTATTGATTTGTATACAAACACATATATGCTTTACGATACGTTTTTAATTTATATAATTACACAAAAAATAAACCCTTTTATTCATCTGAATTAAATCAGTATTAATATGATTCGTGTTATTTTGCCTATAAATGATATCCTTCATACAAAAACTAATTTAAAAGAATGCAAACACATAGTATTCATTGGTATAATTAATGACAAACTTCAGTTGAAATGGAAATTTCGAAAATTTGAGGAACATTTTAAGCATTTAATTTACCTTTACTATGAACCAACACACTGTAAGAGGCTTTTCCTTGCACTGTTTTATGCCAACGGGGGCTGCAAATTGTTCATGTCAATGGTTACCTTACCTTGAGGTTACCTTGAGGTGCTTCCGGGGCTTAGTGTCCCCCCGGCCCGGTCGTCGACCAGGCCTCCTGGTTGCCGGACTGATCAACCAGGCTGTTGGACGCGGCTGCTCGCAGCCTAACATATGAGTCACAGCCTGGTTGATCAGGTATCCTTTGGAGGTGCTTATCCAGTTCTCTCTTGAACACTGTGAGGGGATTGCCAGTTATGCCCCTTATGTGTAGTGGAAGCGTGTTGAACAGTCTCGGGGCTCTGATGTTGATAGTTCTCTCTTGAACACTGTGAGGGGTCGGCCAGTTATGCCCCTTATGTGTAGTGGAAGCGTGTTGAACAGTCTCGGGCCTCTGATGTTGATAGAGTTCTCTCTGAGTACCTGTTGCACCTCTGCTTTTCAACGGGATATTCTGCACATCCTGCCATGTCTTCTGGTCTCATGTGATGTTATTTCTGTGTGCATGTTTGGGACCAGCCCCTCTAATACTTTCCACATGTAAATTATTATGTATCTCTCCCGCCTGCGCTCAAGGGAGTACAAATTTAGGCTCTTTAGTCGGTCCCAATAGTTTAGATGTTTACTGAGTGGATTCTAGCAGTAAAGGATCTCTGCACGCTCTCCAGGTCAGTAATTTCTCCAGCTTTGAAAGGGGCTGTCATTGTGCAGCAGTACTCCACTCTAGAGAGCACAAGCGTTTTGAAAAGTATCATCATCGGTATAGCATCTCTAGTGTGAAAAGTTCTTATCCAACCTGTCATTTTTCTTGCAGTTGTGACGGCTACTTTATTGTGTTCTTCAAAGGTAAGGTCTTCCGACATGAGTACACCCAGATCCTTTACATTGCCTTTTCGTTCTGTGTTATGATTTGCCTGAGTTTTGTACGTGGTTTCCGTTTTTATATTTTCATTTTTTCCATAGCGCATGAGCTGGAACTTATCTTCGTTAAACACCATATTATTTTCTGTAGCCCATAGCTACAATAACCTGATCTACATCTGACTGGAGGTTTGCCGTGTCCTCTATGTTACCTACTCTCATGAAGATCCTAGTGTCATCTGCCAAGGATGATACAGTGCTATAGGTTGTGTTCTTGTCTATGTCCGATATGATGATGAGAAAAAGTACTGGAGCAAGCACAGTACCCTGGGGAACTGAGCTCTTCACGGTTGATGGGCTGGATTTTATTTTGTTGACTATTACACATTGGGTTCTGTTGGTCAGGAAATTGTAGATCCATCTGCCTATTTTTCCGGTAATTCCTTTTGAAAGCATTTTATGTGCAATAACACCATGGTCACATTTATCAAAAGCTTTTGCGAAATCTGTGTAAATTACATCAGCGTTTTGTTTGTCTTCCATAGCATCTAATGTCATATCATAGTGGTCCAGCAACTGCGACAGGCAAGAGCGCCCTGTTCTGAAACCATGTTGTCCGGGGTTATGGAGATGCTGTGATTCCATGTATTTTATGATCTTACTTTTTAGCACTCTCTCAAAAATTTTTATGATGTGCAATGTTAGTGCTATCGGTCTGTAATTTTTGGCCTCTGCCTTATTTCCTCCTTTATGAAGTGGTGCTATCTCTGCTGTTTTTAGTATATCAGGGATAACGCCAGTATCTAGGCTTTGTCTCCACAGAATGTGAAGGGCCTGCGATAGTGTTTTTTTACAGTTCTTAATGAATATGGAGTTCCAAGAATCCGGGCCTGGTGCAGAGTGCATAGGCATACTGTTTATGGTTTCAAAATCCAGTGGGGATAGGGTGACGTCTGATATATGATTTGATGTTGGTATCATATCCATGAAAAATTCATTTGGGTTATCAATCTTTAGTGCGTTTAATGGCTCACTGAAAACAGAGTCGTACTGCTTCCTCAGTAGCTCGCTCATTTCTTTGTTGTCATCGGTGAAAGTTCCATCTCCCTTTCGCAGGGGCCCGATACTAGATGTGGATTTTGATCTTGATTTTGCATAGGAGAAAAAATATTTCGGATTTCTCTCTCTTTCACTGATGGCCTTTTGCTCTCTTTGCCTCTCCTGGGTTTTGTATGATTCTTGTAGCTTGCGTTCAATTGTTTCTATTTCTCTACCTAACCTTCTTCGCCGTTCTTGAGATAGGGTGCGACTATCAAGTTGTTCCACGATTCGTTTTCTTCGCCTATATAGGAAACGACGTTCCCGTTCCAATCTGCATCTCTTCCTCTTTTTTCTTAAAGAGGTATGCGGTTTGAACATATTACTGAGCTTATTTTTTCCAGGCACTGGTTCAGGTTTGCATTTTCTAGCTGTTCTTCCCAGTTTATTTCTGTGAAGTCCTTGTTTATTTACTCCCAGTTTATCTGTTTATTATTGAAGTTGAATTTGCTGAAATCTCCTCCACCGGGAATCTGGACTGGTTTTGAAGGTCTACTCCCCATGGTTGTCATAACTTCAATTATGTTGTGATCTGAGTAACAGGTATTTGTAATCATTATGTTCCTGATCAATTCATCGTTATTAGTGAAAATGAGGTCCAGCGTGTTCTCCTTTCTAGTTGGTTCTACTATTTGCTGGTTTAAGGCAAACCTGTCGCACATCCGTAGCAGGTCATTTGCATGTGCCTGTTCATTTAGGCTATTTCCTGGTATTCTTTCTGATATTACTGTATTAGCCAGATACTTCCATTTCAGGTGCCGAAGGTTGAAGTCCCCAAGCAGGATGATGTTCGGAGCTGGATTTGTGAGGTTTTCCAAGCAGTGTTCTATTTTCATTAGTTGGTCGTTAAACTGCTGAGGGTTTGCCTCTGGTGACTTATATATAAGGACAACAACTACATTTAGAATCTCTATTTTGATTATCAGCACTTCCACCATATAATTTGAGGTGTTTAGCAGCTCAGTACAGATGAGTGTGTCTTTGATGTAGAGGCTGACCCCACCCGGTGTTTCCGGTGTTTCCTGGCCGGTGTTTCCTATCAAATATGAAAAGATTGTACTCTGAGATCAATATTTCACCATCATGGTAGTCCTTTGTGTGGATTTCCGTTAGGGCTGCAAACACTGCATTTGCCTCATGAAGGAGACCATCTATAAATTGAACTTTGTTGGATTTGCGTGTTTACATGGTACTTAAAAGTACTTCATGGTAATGGTAGATGCAAGCTCTTCATGGTAATGGTAGTTGCAAGTTCATGTCAATGGTAGTTGAAAGTTCATGTCAACGGGCACTGAAAGCACAGTATAACCACTGATCGTACACTAACATAATATCTAAGGACGCTACACACAATTTATTTATTCAAAATGTTGCAAGCAATGAATTCTGCCGACTCTAAGCACAATTATTATCTGTACTATGAGAGAATATCTGTATGTGTGCCTGTCTGTCCAAATATGGAGGCGAGACACGTGGAAATATCTTACCCCAACATTTGTAGAGGGACAGGTCTGGGGTGTAGGGTGAACATAGGTTGGTCTTGGGTCGCCAAAATTCAAAGGGGAGAAGAGCGTGCCAGGGGGCCACATTCAGACCCTCACGATGATTTTTGGCACTGCCCTCCAGCTACACAGATAAATATTTTAAAAACACAATTTTCAAAACCATATTTTTTAGTAATTACACCATTTTTTATGTATTTTGGAAAGCTTAACAAAAATATACTACTATCCATATATATAGTCCGTACTAGCATAAAACAGACGATGTTCTCATAGCTTCAAAGGTTTCTCAAGCCATGATCTTTTATCAGAAAAAAAATGATAACTGTTATATTATTTAGTTTATCACAATGCTAAGCGCCTTTCACTGACAACCACCCAGTAATTACACAAATATATTTTGTATAAGTGACACAGACAGCAACAAAGATACAGAGTGTGACACAGACAAAGAGACACTTAGAAAAATAAAATGAGACAGAGAAAGACAGAGACAGGTATTCAAGCGATAGATGAATGGATGGACAGATAGAGAAATGGGTGGATAGATAGACGGATGGACGAATAGATAGATGGATGGTCATATAGATGGATGGATAAATACATAGAGAGGAGGACATTATACCAAGCACCTCTGAAGGAATATGAAATATGTGAAATTACAAATAGTGAGATCAGGAAGCATCAACTGGAAGTGTACGTGACACAGAGGTGTTGGCCCAGACTGACTCTCACCATGGATACTGAAAGAGGAAGCATAAGCACTGACGTTGTCCCAATACACAAGAATAGAAACATACAAGAGGCACTGAACTGGAAGTGTTCAGTTAAGGCTGGACCAACACCAACACTAAGGCTGGGCCAACACCAACACTAAGGCTGGGCCAACACCAACACTAAGGCTGGGCCAACACCAACACTAAGGCTGGGCCAACACCAACACTAAGGCTGGGCCAACACCAACACTAAGGCTGGGCCAACACCAACACTAAGGCTGGGCCAACACCAACACTAAGGCTGGGCCAACACCAACACTAAGGCTGGGCCAACACCAACACTAAGGCTGGGCCAACACCAACACTAAGGCTGGGCCAACACCAACACTAAGGCTGGGGCCAACACCAACACTAGGGCAAGTGACCCTAACTTGCACGTCATGCAAGGTGATGGAGAAGTTAATGAGAAAAATTAGCAGATTGTCTGGAGGAGCTATGCAACACATCAGCACTGGATGGTAAATCTTGCCTCACAGATTGAACAGAATTCTATGACCACGCGACGTAAATTTGGGATGGCCAGGAAGCCTCTGACACAATACCCCAACCGGACTGGTGCATGAGTTGGAGAAACATGCAGGAATGACAGAGAAGACACGCCAGTGGATAATGGAGTACCTAAGAAACAGAAGACAACGAGATACTTCGAGGGGGTGAGGTCACAGAGCGACGAGATATCATTAGCGGAGTCCCACAGAGCTCGGCTTTCGGACCGATCTTGCTTTTCATATGTAGATAATTTTCCATAGGGAATAGACTCGTTATGTTGTTGTTGATTCAAAAATTATGTTGTTGTTGATTCAAAAATTTGAGGAGGATTATGGCAGAGGAAGGCAGTAAGAGGCTACAAGATGACCTGGACAAACGGAAGGAATGGTCCAAGTGTTCAATAGAGCCTAATAGTTTAACTCGAGTAACTGTAAAATAATGTAGCTAGCTGGAGGAAGCGGGAGGCAAAACACAAAGTCATACATAGGAGATGAAATTCTTCATTAAACGAGCAGAGAAATATCTAAGAATTTAAATCGCACCGAACCAATCTACTGAAATCCTTATAAAAGAGTTATATCATTGGCTATATGAGACTAGCTAACATCAAATTTGCCTTTCAAAAAATTGTGTGAGGAATTATTTAGAACCTATATAACATACCATATATAACATACGTCAGAACCATATAACATACGTCAGACCAATCTCGAAATATCCGGCTCCAGCACGGAGTACTTACCTAGTCAAGCATAAGACGAATGTGAAGGTCCAGAGGTACACCATCAGACTAGTCAAAGAACTTAAAAGTTTTATGACAGGCAACATGAAGCCTCACGTCTCTGGAAGACAGAAGAGTTAGGGGGAAGACATCACCAGATACACAGTTCTCATGGGAATTGATAAGGTAGATAAGGCCAGACTATTTACCACGGGAGGTACTCGCACAGGGCGACACAGGTGGAATCTGAGTACCCACTTCAGCCACAGAGATATTAGTAATGATATTTATATTATCAGAGTAGTGGCTAAATTGAATGAATTTCGAAGATAGTGTTGATAGTTAACAAACACAGTTTCAACTGTAGATGTGATAGAGCCCAATAGGCCCAGGAACCTCAGCAGTAGTTGATTGTTAGTATAGAGGCGGGACTAATTAGCCGAAGTCAGATCCTAACAAGGACAATGAGGCGAGTACAGTTAGGTGAAAGAGGGAGTTATCAGGGGAAAGCGCCAAGCCATTACGACTATATAGCACTGGGAAGGGATCAGGATAAGGATTTGGGACGGAACGGGTGGAGAAGGCATGGTGCCCAACCACTTGTACGGTCGGGGATTGAACGCAGACCTGCATGAAGTTCTACCGTCCACACACACAAAAACCTTCGTCCATTATGTGCGATGGTAAAAAGTAAAGAAATATTTTTAATTTGCTTTTCCATGCATCATATGCTGTGTACATCTCATTGTAAATGCATGAATTTTGCGGGAATTTTCACTCACTATTTTTATGCTGTAGATGAATACACATGTATTTATGTGTATTTGCTTACGTATGTATATATATATTTGTAACAGGAGAGAGAGAGAGAGAGAGAGAGAGAGAGAGAGAGAGAGAGAGAGAGAGAGAGAGAGACAGAGAGAGAGAGAGACAGAGAGAGACAGACAGACAGACAGACAGACAGACAGACAGACAGACAGGTCTGGGGTGCTCAGGTCGACCTGGGTACCAACAGGTATCCCTCCCCATGTGTTTATTACCCGGCTGTACCCGGGACACTCTCCCTCCTCCCACTTATCCCCCTTCCCATCCATCTTCCATTCATCCCTTCTCTCTCTCTCTCTCTACTCCAGTCTCTACCCCTCGAGAGATTGTGAGATCTCTCTTTCCCAGTCCTCCCCCCTTTCCTACGCTCTTCCCCTTTTCATACCCTCCCCCCCCCCTTTGTCTTCTCTCCTTAACTTTCCCTTCCTATCTCCTAAAACACCCCCAATTTCCTCTTATCTCTCACCTCTCTCAACCTTTTCCTTTGGTATCCAGATTTCGTCCCCCCTGTCTCCTCCCCTCTTTTCATTGTCACTCTTCTCTTCCCCTCTGTATTGCTCCAAACTCCCTCCCCCCCTCTCTCTCTCTCTCCCCTCTCTCTCTCTCCCCTCTCTCTCTCTCTCCCCTCTCTCTCTCTCTCCCCTCTCTCTCTCTCCCCTCTCTCTCTCTCCCCTCTCTCTCCTCTCTCTCTCCCCTCCTCTCTCTCTCTCTCTCCCCTCCTCTCTCTCTCTCTCTCTCTCTCTCTCTCTCTCTCTCTCTCTCTCTCTCTCTCTCTCTCTCTCTCTCTCTCTCTCTCTCTCTCTCTCTCTCTCTCTCTCTCTCTCTGTGATAGCTATATGGGCAAATGCAGCCTCTCGTCCGGAACTGACGTCATTAACGTTGCAGTGAGGAGGGGGGGGGGTCTATAGATACCGATACATCTTAAAATGTGGCGCTGAGGTCAACCCACCATGTATCATATTGAAAAGTTGGGTGAGGCTAGCCGCTAGCCTCTGACTTTCAACCTTTGATAAACATATATTCTCTTCTATATATTATAGCTTGAGTACGATCGAATGTGTCAGATAAGTGATTCAAACACGAGTCTCTGTATTTCGGAACGTTTTCACTTGAAGAGGATTGGTGAAAAATGAGCTTTCTAAAGCTCATTTTTAACGTGTTTCTATAAAGGTCGCGTTTCACTGGAGTTCCTCTTAACATGATCGGGGGCGGAGGCCACAGGAATACAAGTTAGGGGATGTGGCAGAGTATGTGCTGTGTACGACGTGGGAAGAGTGAGGTGTTACCTAGCACCAGAGGGATCACCAAACACAACGACTGGGGACGAATGTCGTCTATGGCCTCTAGGAGACTGTTGTCAACAACGATCTCTATATAGGCAAAACAACATCTCTTTCAAAGTACCTGTGTGTTTGTGTGTGTAATTACCTTTAGTGTAATTACCTAATTATAGTTACAGGATGAGAGCTATGCTCGTGGTGTCCTGTCTTCCCAGCACTCTTTGTCATATTTATTTATTAATTTATTTATTTATTTATTTATTTATATACAAGAAGGTACATTGGGTTAGAGAGAATACATAGCATAGTATTTACAATCTTGTAAAGCCACTAGTACGCGCAGCGTTTCGGGCAGAAGCTTTGAAACTATAACGCTTTGAAATTATAACGCTTTGAAACTATAACGCTTTGAAACTATAACACTTTGAAACTATAACGCTTTGAAACTATAACGCTTTGAAACTATAACGCTTTGAAACTATAACGCTTTGAAACTACTGACGGTCTTGGCCTCCACCACCTTCTCACCTAACTTGTTCCAACCGTCTACCACTCTGTTTGCGAAAGTGAATTTTCTTATATTTCTTCAGCATCTGTGTTTAGTTAGTTTAAATCTATGACCTCCTCTTCTTAAAGTTCCAGGTCTCAGGAAATCTTCCCTATCGATTTTATCAATTCCTGTTACTATTTTGTACGCAGTGATCATATCACCTCTTTTTCTTCTGTCTTCTAGTTTTGGCATATTTAATGCCACTAACCTCTCCTTGTACCTCTTGCCCTTCAGTTCTGGGAGCCACTTAGTAGCATGTCTTTGCACCTTTTCCAGTTTGTTGATGTGCTTTTTAAGATATGGGCACCACACAACAGCTGCATATTCTAGCTTTGGCCTAACAAAAGTCATGAACACTTTCTTTAGTATATTGCCATATATGTATTTAAAAGCAATTCTGAAGTTAGAAAGTGTGGCATAGGCTCCTCGCACAATATTCTTTATGTGGTCCTCAGGTGATAGTTTTCTATCTAGAACCACCCCTAGATCTCTTTCTATATCAGAATTCTTTAAAGATTTCTCACATAATATATAGGCTGTGTAGGGTCTATGTTCTCCAATTCCACATTCCATAACATGGCATTTATTAACATTAAATTCCATTTGCCAAGTGGTGCTCCATATACTTATTTTGTCCAGGTCTTCTTGAAGGGCATGACAATCATCTAAGTTTCTTATCCTTCCTATTATCTTAGCATCATCAGCAAACATGTTCATATAATTCTGTATACCAACTGGTAGATCATTTATGTACACAATAAACATCACTGGTGCAAGAACTGAACCCTGTGGTACTCCACTTGTGACATTTCTCCATTCCGATACATTGCCTCTGATTACTGCCCTCATTTTTCTATCAGTCAGAAAATTTTTCATCCATGTTTGAAGCTTACCTGTCACCCCCTCCAATATTTTCCAGTTTCCAGAACAACCTCTTATGTGGAACTCTGTCGAAAGCCTTTTAGAGGTACAGATACAGTCAATCCAACCATCTCTTTCCTGTAGTATCTTTGTGGCTTGATCATAGAAACTGAGTAAATTCGATACACAGGATCTTCCAGATCGAAAATCATACTGTCTGTCTGATATTATATCATTTCTCTCCAGGTGTTCTACCCATTTAATTTTAATTATTTTTTTCCAATATTTTGACTATTACACTTGTCAATGATACAGGTCTATAAGGGGGTCCTCCTTGCTTCCACTTTTGTAGATTGGAACTATGTTAGCCTTTTTCCACACATCAGCTACAACTCCTGTCAACAGGGATGCCAGAAAAATCAGTTGAAGTGGACTGCTGAGCTCAGGTGCACATTCTCTCAGAACCCATGGTGAAACTCCATCTGGACCAACTGCTTTGTTCTTAGCTCCTTGAACATTTTTTCCACTTCGTCTCTAGACACCTCTATGTGCTCTATGTTGTTCTCTGGAATTCTTATTTTGTCGGGTTCCCTGAAGATTTCATATTTTACAAACACACTTTGGAACTTTTCGTTTAATGTTTCACACATTTCCTTTTCATTTTCCGTGAATCTATTTCCCATTTTCAACCTCTGAATATTATCCTTTACCTTAAATTTGTTGTTTATGAATTTATAGAATAGACCTGGTTCTGTTTTACATTTGTCTGCAATCCCTTTTTCATAATTTCTTTCTGCCTCTCTCCTCACTGCCGTGTAGTTATTTCTCGCATCCTTGTATCGCTGGTATGTTTGGGGGTTTGGCCTCTTCCTGTATTGATTCCATTTTTGTGTCTTTTGGTCTCTGGCCCTCTCGCAATTTCTGTTGAACCAATCCTGTTTCCTAGTTCTGCCTCTGTTTTGGTATAATTTTTTTGTGCCTTTATCATATATTTCACAAAACTTGACATAATCTCATTCACTTCCTTGCCTAGCAACAAGTCTGTCCAATTATACTCACTAAAAAAAATTCTAAGGTTGCCCTAATATCCTCTCCTGAAGTTAGGATTTTCAATTGCTTCAGCCTTCTTATTTTCTTCCAGATTATAATGCATTGCATACTTTATTCCCAAAAAGACATGGTCACTTTTACCCAAGGGAGGATGGTACTGAATATCAAATATTTCTTCCTCCTTCCTGGTAAATATCAAATCTAGCATGGAGGGAACGTCCCCTTCCCTCATCCTCGTAGCTTGTTTAACATGTTGATACAAGAATGTTTCCAGGATGAGGTCTACAAATTTACAGGTCCAAAAATCTTCTGTTTTAGTTTCATATGCTTCCCAGTCTATGGATTTCAAGTTGAAGTCGCCGACTATCAACAATCATGATCTATTGTTATCCGCTCTCGCTATGATCTCTCTCATTATTGTTATATGACCTTCTCGTTTACTATCTAGCTATGTGTGCGTGCGCGCGCGCACGCACGTTGTGTATGTGTGTGTGTGTGTGTGTACTCACCTAGTTGTACTCACCTGGTTGTGCTTGCGGGGGTTGAGCTCTGGCTCTTTGGTTTCGCCTCTCAACCATCAATCATCTGATGTAGAGATTCCTGTGTCACTGGGCTCTATCATATCTACATTTGGAACTGTGTATGGAGTCAGCCTCCACTACATCACTGCCTAGTGCATATATTTTACTAACTACTCTGACACTGAAAAAGTTCTTTCTAATGTATCTATGGCTCATTTGGGTACTCAGCTTCTATCTGTGTCCCCTTGTGCGTGTGCCACCCGTGTTAATAATCTATCCTTGTCCACCCTGTCAATTCCCCAGAGAATTTTGTATGTTGTGATCATGTCTCTCCGAGCTCAGCTGTCTTCCATTGACGTGAGGAGCAGTTCACGCAGCCTGTACTCATAACTCATGCCTCTTAGTTCTGGGACTAGCCTAGTGGCAAACCTCTGAACTTTTCCCAGCTTCGTCTTGTGCTTGATCAGATACGGGCTCCATGCTGGAGCCGCATACTCCAGGATTGGCCTTACATATGTGGTATACAAGGTTCTGAAAGATTCCTTACACGGGTTTCTGAAAGCAGTTCTGATGTTAGCCAGCCTCGTATAGGCCGCTGATATTATTCTTTTGATATGAGCTTCGGGAGATCTGGGAGTTGATATCACACCAGACCTCTCTGGCGTGATATCAACTCCCAGATCTTTCTCTCTGTCCGTTTCGTGAAGGACTTCATCTCCCATTCGGTGTTCAGTGACTGGCCTCCTAGTTGTTCCTCCTAGTTTCATTACCTTACATTTACTTGGGTTGACCTTTAGTAGCCATTTGTCGGACCATTCCTTCAGTTTGTCTAGGTCATCATGTTGCCTCATACTATCCTCCTCTGTCCTGATCCTCCTCATATTTTTGCATCATCAGCAAACATCGAGAGGAACGAGTCAAATCTTTCTGGGAGATGATTTACGTATATCAGAAACAGTATAGGTCCAAGGACTGATCCCTGTGGGACTCCACTCGTGACTCCCCGCCACTCCGAAACCTCACCCCTCACGGTGACTTGCTGTGTCCTGTTGCTTAGGTACATTCTTATCCAGTGGATTACCTTCTCTTTCACTCTTGCCTGCATCTCCAGTTTGTGCACTGGTCTCTTATGTGGAACTGTGTCAAAAGCTTTCTGGCAGTTCAGAAATATGCAGTCTGCCCAGCCCTCTCTTGCCTGATTTTTGTTATTTGGTAATTGAGTTATGGTGTGTTACAAAGTAATTTCACTCCAGATGTTCTACTAGCTTTTTTTCGTACAATCTTCTCCATCATCTGGCATGGAAGTTAGGGACACTGGCCTGTAGTTCAGTGCCTTCTATCACCCTTCTTGTTTATTGGGACTACACTGGCCGTTTTCCAAGTTTTTGGCAATTCTCCTGTTGCCAGTGATTTGTTGTACACCATGGAGAGTGGCAGGCACATAGCTTCCGCTCCTTCCTTTAGAATCCATGGTGAGATTCCATCCGGGCCTATAGCCTTTGTCACATCCAAATTTAGCAGATGCTTCCTCACCTCCCCACTGGTAATCACAAACTCATCTAGTGGTGTCTGATTTGATATTCCCTCTTATCTCTGGGACTTATCCTTGCTCTGAGGTGAAGACCTCCTGGAATTTCTTATTGAGTTCCTCACACACTTCTTTGTCGCTTGAAGTGAATCTTTCTGCCCCAATCGTCAGTTTCATTACCTGTTCCTTCACTGTTGTTTTCCTCCTGATGTGGCTATGCAGCAGTTTGGGTTGAGTCTTTGCCTTACTCGCTATGTCATTTTCATTTTGCCTCTCTACCTCACTTCTCACCCTGACATATTCATTCCTGACGCTCTGGTATTTATCTCTGCTCTCTAGTGTTCTGTTGTTTCTATTGTTTCTCCACGCCCTTTTACTTAGTTGCTTAGCTAGCCTACATCTCTGATTAAACCATGGGTTCTCATCTGCAATTCATTTTTTTCCTCTTGGACTGGGTCGAACTTGTCTGCTGCCTCCTTATACTTCTGTGTGATGTAGTTCATCATGTCTTGTACCGTCTTTCTTCTGAGCTCTGTTTCCCAAGCTATACCCGTTAGGAATTTTCTTATCTCCTCATAGTTTCCCTTCCGGAATGCCGGCCCATGCTTTCTGGTCCCTTCCTTGAGTACATTAACCCTTCTTCAACCAGATACTCAAACAACAGTACACTGTGCTCATACCCACGGGGGCTTCAAGACCGATTTCCCTTATGTCTGAATCGTTCAGAATGAATACTAGGTCGAGTCTTGCTGGTTCATCATTTCTTTTCATTCTTGTGGGACCCTTGACATGCAGACTTAAAACGTTTCTAGTCGCCACCTTCAACAGTTTCGCTCTCCATGTTTCCTCACCTCCACATGGTTCCTTGTTTTCCCAGTCTATCCACACGTGTGTGTGTGTGTGTGTGTGTGTGTGTGTGTGTGTGTGTGTGTGTGTGTGTGTGTGAACTCAAATACATCTGCATTCTGTCCTCATAGAGTTCAGAGACTTTTAATAAAGCAGATCACATCACTGTAGCACGGACCATGTAATCAGAAACGTCTGGTGTCCCAACACACACAGTGACACCCGGTGTATCGGAGCAGCAGCAGAAGCAGCAGCAGCAGCAGCAGCAGCAGCAGCAGCTTCCTCTAGCCTTGTTTCCTTTCCTGGACCGTTTTACTCCATTAATCTAGGACCTGACAAGCCAATTACCACGCGACTGTTGGGCTGCCTGGAGGCAAAGGTCGAGGGCGTCTAGGAACGAGGTGTCCGTGACGAGTCTGCTTAATACTGACACAAACAGCGAGACGGAACAGGGCTGTCCAGCCTGTTGTTTGGAAAGGATGTTTCGGGAGATTTTAAGAAAGGCTTGAAAAGAAATGTAAATATAGGCAAACACGAGGTATTTTCATACGTATTTATCCATATGCATACTTGAGTGTTGCTTCCAAAACTAAGTTTTTAAATCAACACTTAAGTCGATGAGCTCATTCAAAATGTTTTCGTGTAAAGTGAAAATTCAGCAAATTGTATGTTAGTCTATTCCGACGGATCTCGAGATGATAACTGTATTCCATAATACATTTTCGTGCCTCCAAAAACTCTGGGAATGTTTTATGTGTAAATTACAAACACAATTTTATTTGGTCTTGCAAATTTAAATGCAAACTATTTACTCTGAATTCGTAAGCATCAAGTGAAGCGGAAGATGTTGTTGAGGCAGTTATCTGATTTTGCCACAATAATTAATAAGTTGCTCACATTAAATGTTCCAGGAAATAGTGAGTAATACCAAGATGATAATAGACTCTATTTGTATATACCGATTTGCACCTTGGTAATTTCTAAAATTCTTCAAGTGGTAAGCTTGTGGATGTAAGGAAGTCGATGAAGAACTCTGTAGGGTAAGGCAGGTCCTTGTCAACAACGGCTTCTCTAACGGTTTCGTTGAAGACATCATAACAAGAAAGGTGAAACGCCATGCAACCTCTGAAGAGTCAACTAACACAACACTTGTACCCCCTATTAGACTATTTTACAGTAACTTCTTTTTCATGGCTCATAAAACGGAGGAAAGGGTCCTGAAAGATTTTGTTGATAGGAACGTTATCTCTACAGACAAAAATCAGAAAATACAATTGAAAATTTATTATAAAACCAGAAAAACGGCCAATCTTCTTATGAAAAACTCCCCAGACACCAAGCATAACGCTTTGAAGGAAACCAACGTCGTCTATGCCTTTAAATGCCCACTTGGGGACTGTAAGTCCCAAAGAACTCAGTATATAGGCAAGACAACAACGTCTCTCTCCAGGCGACTAACAATGCATAAACAACAGGGCTCCATCAAGGAACATATAATCTCTTCCCACAACCAGACCATCACCAGAGTTTTGTTTTGGTCAGGAATAGTGATTTTTACTCCTTTACGAATTATTTCCTTCATTGTTCTTTCTTCTTTTTTATGTTCACTATGCATAGCAGATTTTTAATATAATTTTATTGGAGGTGTTGTGGTTTCTGTACTAGGTTCAGGCTTGTACCATCGGTCCAAGCTGTACTCAGGTGTCTTCTTATAGCGGTGTTTATTTCCGTGTTGCTATATCCGTTGTTAACCAGTACCTGAGTTGTTCTTTCAAACTCTCTACTCACATTGCTCCATTCGGAGCAGTGTGTAAGCGCTCGACGAATATAAGCATTAAGAACACTGGGTTTGTATCTTTGGGGGCACTCACTTCTACCGTTCAGGCATAATCTTATGTTGGTGGGTTTTGTATATACGCTGGTGCTTAAAGAGGTTCCTGTTTTTGTTATTAGTACATCTAAGGCAGACTGTTATTTTCACTATTTTCATGTGTAAATCGGAGTACTGACTCTCTCTCTCTAGATGGCTTTTTAGATCAATTAGTTCATCTGAGCCTTTTACTATAACGAATATGTCATCTACATAACGGCAATATACAGTTAGTTTTTGTCTACTACTGAAGACTCTATCTTCGATGGTTCCCATGTAAAAATTAGCGAATAACACTCCTAAGGGGGAGCCCATTGCTACTCCGTATATTTGTAGATACATGTCCCCTTTCGGACTGATGAAAAGAGCTTCCTTTGTACATGCCTCGAGAAGGCTTTTCAGATGTGGCTCGGGTATGTCTAATTTGGGAGTGCTCTCGTCTCTGTATACTCTGTCCAGTATCATTCCTATGGTTGTGTCGACTGGGACGTTGGTAAATAATGATTCGACTTCCAGGGAAGCAATGATTCCATCGGGTTGTGTAGTTTTGATAAATTCTAGGAAGCCTGCTGATGATTGTACACTATAGTTGCTTGGAGTATATGGAGTTAGGAGTTCATTAAGTCTTTTTGCCAGGTGATAGGTTGGAGTTGGTATTTGATTATTGGACGTAGTGGGTTACCCTGTTTGCGTGACTTAGAATATGCCTATGGCAATGTTAAGCCATAGTCGCCCTGGAGTTTGGTGAAATGAACACTACCTTTCTTTGCGTTGATGGCAGTAATAGTTTTGTTTACTTTTCGTTTGAGGTCTTCCACGGGGTTCCTCGTGATTCGATAAAATTTAGTGTCATCACTAACAATGTCGCTAATTTTGTTCATGTATTCTTGGGTTGGAATCAACACAAAAGCTGCTGTCTTATCGGCTTTTCTTATCGTTACATCTTCCAGCTTTTTAAGTTGTTTTGCTGCTTTTTTGAGTCGTGGGGTTAAGATTGTTGATGAATATGTTTCTCGTTTTTTCCCCGCTTCTGTTAGTAGTTCAGCCTGAAGTGTGTCAGTGGTGATGACTTTTTTGTTGTCTTCTAGCCTAGCGCATATATATATATATATATATATATATATATATATATATATATATATATATATATATATATATATATATATATATATATAATGAAAACAGTAGTATTGTCATTCTGCTTCAAGATAAACCTATATTTTCCTTGCCAATGAATGTTGATGGTGTGGATTTTGGGACTCTGGACTATTTTGTTTGATGCGTCTTGTGGTTAATCAATTTACGCGCAGTTACCCAGGTAAGGGGAACTCCGGACTGATGGTAATTACAGACCAGCCGAGGACACTTTGATGTATTATACTGTCAGTGGAATCTTTGCTCACGGATGCCGGCAAGGAATTAATCATTCGTTTGAACCACGTGGTTATATATAGTATGGTTTTAATTAGCCTTCACGGCATATCCTTCCCCCCCCCCCCCCCCAAGGCAAGATAAAATATACATATACATTATCGGTGATGGCAATATTTGACTGGAGCGTCTGCCATGCCACTGGCAAGATAAATTTTGCATATTGTACAATCAAATATATTAAAGTGTCAGAAACATATTAATTAATAATATAAATGTGTATATATTTCTATGTGCGTTCTTATGCATTTTAATCCCTGGGTTAGCTGAATGAGTTTTAAAATAGATTTTTGACAGTGTCTAGAGTTAGGGAAAGAAATGAACGAAGTCTCGGGTTTAAGACTCAATAAACCAAGTAGACATACGTGTAAAAGCTCATTACCAACGGAATAAATCCAAATTTTGTTCGAACACAATAAACCCAACGACTCTGTCTTGACGACGGGTTGTCATCGTGCTGTGTATTACGCATGTTCACCACATGAAGAAACACTGCACATCTTTCAACACTCTGTACCTCTCGTTCTTAAATGAACCTGGCAATCGACGCCACATTAATTCCAGCTGACAATCAGATGCGTACAATACCTAAACTGAATATCTAGACTCCGGATTAACTCTCCTTACACACTCGTGTACTCTCTGGTATGTGAGTGAAGGGAATTTAGGGTAGAGTGAAATCTCACCAAATTTCCCATAAGGGGGGAAAGTTCGACCCCAAGGTCTCGATCTTGTGCCAGACAGACCTGGGAAAACGCCAGGCACCTTTTGTTCTATGCTTTATTAATAATGCCTAACTAACAGTACTTAATAGTGAGAATTGGGAAGTAAAGTCTACCTCTTAATTGGATGACAGATAAGAAAATGTAGATAAAGGCTATCAAGGAGAGGTTAAATAATTTTTTAACAAGGGATATTTGCATTGACAGATTTTGCTAGCTCATGAAATATAGTGAGAACGAATAGACGAATGTGGAAAATATTATAATAAGTGAAAGAAAGCAGAAGAGAATAAGAATAGTATTAAATGAAAAATATTATAAAACAATGAATATCGGTCATTTCAAGATATTTGTGCATGAAATTAAGAAGAGAGAAACACTATAAAATGCGTAGAGCAAAATATGTCAGACCTGAAATGTGAGAATGGCGTAGCTCTTCATGATGAGAAGGATGCAGCTTCATGATGAGAAAGATGCAGCTTCATGATGAGAAAGATGCAGCTTCATGATGAGAAAGATGCAGCTTCATGATGAGAAAGATGCAGGTCTTCATGATGAGAATGATGCAGCTTCATGATGAGAAAGATGCAGCTTCATGATGAGAAAGATGCAGCTTCATGATGAGAAAGATGCAGCTTCATGATGAGAAAGATGCAGCTTCATGATGAGAAAGATGCAGCTTCATGATGAGAAAGATGCAGCTTCATGATGAGAAAGATGCAGCTTCATGATGAGAAAGATGCAGGTCTTCATGATGAGAATGATGCAGCTTCATGATGAGAAAGATGCAGCTTCATGATGAGAAAGATGCAGCTTCATGATGAGAAAGATGCAGGTCTTCATGATGAGAATGATGCAGCTCTTCATGATGAGAATGATGCAGCTCTTCATGATGAGAAAGATGCAGGTCTTCATGATGAGAAAGATGCAGGTCTTCATGATGAGAAAGATGCAGCTCTTCACGATAAGAATGATGCAGCTCTTCATGAAGAGAATAGATTTATTCTATTCTCATGAAGAGAATAGAATAAAAGACTAATACTACCCACATGAACCTTTGACTCATCCGTGTGAGAGAAGAATGATAAAAAATTTCATGAGGCGATAAATATATTTATATTGGTCTGTGTGAAATAAATTTAAATGAAAAATTGTAAGTGATTGTCAGTTTATGTTCTCGGAATTTGAATAACATTAAAACAAAATGTTTGTTATCGAAAGTGGGGAAAAGAAATGAAGAAAGTTGGAAAGTGAAATGAAAGCAAAAGAATGAAGAGCCTGAGAATCATGTTTTGTCTGAGGAAAACGAAGAACGAGGAATGAAAATATCAGAGGAACTTAAGTTATGTACGGAGAAAAATGTTAAATAAGACTTCAGAATTATGGAATCTGCAGGCTTATTGGCCCATTCGCAGCAGCTTCAAGTTAAATCTACCCAAACTGATTCATATAAATGTCTTACCTACGTTTGAAACAACCAAGGTATCCATCTATTACATTACCTGTTAATCTAGTCCCATGATAGACAATCTTGGTTCCAAATAAATCTTTACCAAATCTTTCCTAAGTCTAGAATGGTTGAGTTTATATTCATTGTTTTGAGTTCTATTTGGTGTTGATATTTTCAGTATCTTTTTAATAGCCCTCATGTTTCTCTGCATTTAAATGGCGTCTATTTTTTTGGATTATATTTATAATTTCTATCAGCACGTTCATGTGAATTAATGTCCATTTGTAGTATGGGGAAGAAAATTTAGGTGCGTAATTTAATTGGGGCCTAATAAGATTAAGATACTATTGAAAAATAACTATTATTGAAGTATTGCTAGCACTTCTCGTAATAAATACCAGTATCGTATTGGCCTCATATCTAGGATTTATGCGTCTATACTTTCGCTTTAATTTCCTACTAATAATGGTACCGTCAAGCACCTCCGATCTTTTTCTCATTCAGAGTTTGTAATGTCTGTACTATCTAGCTGATTTCTTTTAACTCTAGTATCATTGCCTGGACTGTAAACTCTACATTTTAAGCATTAAACCGCATCTGTCTTATCTTTCTTTCATTTCCAAATCCTGTTAAGTT
>NC_091224.1:17542830-17590330 GCF_040958095.1 Procambarus clarkii | reverse complement strand
GACTCTCAGTCCCCTGGTCTCTGTGACTCACAGTCCCCTGGTCTCCGTGACTCTCAGTCCCCTGGTCTCCGTGACTCACAGTCTCCAGGGGACTGTGACTCACCTGCCATATGAAAGATTTTAGAGGCAACAACTGAAACGCTGCCCAACTGAAATGTTATACTTTCCTCAGCTGTTGCTGTTGCTAAGTACATAGGAATAAGTGATCCACGCCCAGGTCATATAAATGATCAACTATACTATCGTGGAAATAAATATTTCATTGATTGGGGTCTTGTAAGTGAAGGGAGACTCCAGAAAGCAAGTCTACCATCAGATCCTGCATGAATTAAATCACTGAAAAAAAATAATAATGTAAATGAATTCAGGTTTGTAATGCACAAACCACCTGAATGACTACGACTTAACACTCACCTTGCTCAAGACGAACCGGAGGCTGCGGCTACACGCATGGGCAGATGGGATAAGATTCAAGGACCTTGAGGAACATCCAGATATTTCCTGATATATACCAGATAAGAAGATCTCGAGGCGCTATGAGGTATTAGAATTAAAAGAAGCTATTTTCTTTTCGTTTCAGCCAAAGGAATACTCTTCCTCACGTGGGAAGATAACGCGAGAAGCAGAGAGGAAACTTCTTATTTTAGAGGAGAGCCCGCATCTCTAGCCCTTGAAGGCGCACGCAATCATTAGTTCCCTCCTTATCCTTAAAGATCTGGAAACTTGGTCATTCTGAGAGCGTGTATCACCACAGCACGCTGAGCATCGACGGAGATGTACCGAGCATTATACTTCTCACTTCAGACAGAGACTGGGGCGTCGAACAGTTTATGTGATGAGCTCGAGAGTTGCGTGTCCTTAGTGTCCAGTACTTTCACCACTAGGCCACATCTACTGTTAAAAGAATTGGAAGTCGTAAGACCCTTAACCCAATTCCCAGAGGCACTCGGTGACCCCCCCTTGGGCACAGATATTCCATCAAATCACCTCACAGGCAAGGGCCACGTGAATAACATCTGAAGATTCTGGGGTGAGGAGTTTTCTGTTGCATGTTGACTTGGGGACCATTCAAGCTTCTTTGCATTGATGTTACTCATGTGGGCCTTGCATGTGACGTGATTTGATGAAATATTTGTACCCAAAAGTGTCACCGAGTACTGTTGGGAATTGGGTTAAAGGGTTTTACGACTTCCAATTCATATAACAGTAGATGTAGCCTAGTGGTGAAGTACTTGACACGCTAAGGTGCATGGAGCCCCTGACTTTCTGGGTTCGAATCCTTCTGGGGTGAGGACTTGAGATGATTTGATAAAATGCTATGTCCAAGATTACCATCCGAGTGCCGGCGGGGAAGTGGTTCAAATAGCTTCGGCTATCACTTCCTTATATCCGGTTGTGATGGTCAAGTGGTTTAAAACCTCCTGTAGATACCAGTTGCTTGCTCCTGGGAGTATGGGTTCGAGTCACTTCTGGGGTGTGAGTTTTCAGTCATATATATATATATATATATATATATATATATATATATATATATATATAATCAGTTTAATGGTAACTACAGTATAACGGTAACTCAGTAACTTAGCATTTAGAACGAAATAGAATAGCTAAAAAAAGGTAGAACATATTTGCAGAAATTTTGAATATTCATTCTTCTTCCCATCAGCGGGTGTTTGGATCATTCTATATAACCAGGTGAATTTTTCCTGGAAAAATTTTTCCTATGAAAGTTATCCTTTGTGAATTTTTCCTTGTGAAATTCTCCTGTAATTTAGTTTTTTTTTTTTGTTTTTCATCAGGAAGATTCATCAGTTTCTCTGTCGTCAGCGTGGGGCCTCGCAGCCATCTGGCTTTACTCTCGCTGGTAATTGGCTTGTCTGAGTCTTAGATTAGTGGAGCAAGAAAGGCATGACGCTGGTGAATGGAGAGTGGGAGAGGAACTATTTCTCACTCCTTCTCGGAGTGAGAAATGTATGTCTTGAATGTATGTCGCTGTCTCTCTTTCTCTCTCTCTCTCTCTCTCTCTCTCTCTCTCTCTCTCTCTCTCTCTCTCTCTCTCTCTCTCTCTCTCTCTCCTCTCTCTCTCCTCTCTCTCTCTCTCCTCTCTCTCTCCTCTCTCTCTCTCTCCTCTCTCTCCTCTCTCTCTCTCTCTCTCTCTCTCCTCTCTCTCTCCTCTCTCTCTCTCTCTCTCTCTCTCTCTCTCTCTCTCTCTCTCTCTCTCTCTCTCTCTCTCCTCTCTCTCTCCTCTCTCTCTCTCTCTCTCTCTCTCTCTCTCTCTCTCTCTCTCTCCTCTCTCTCTCTCTCTCTCTCTCTCTCTCTCTCTCTCTCTCTCTCTCTCTCTCTCTCTCTCTCTCTCTCTGGGCTCACAGGCTCCTCGTGGCTCCTGATTTTCTCATTGTAATAATGAAATTTCATTATATATATATATATATATATATATATATATATATATATATATATATATATATATATATATATATATATATATATATATATATATATATATAGTCAAGCTTGAATGGTCCCCAAGCCAGCCCCCATCATAAAACTCTTTCCCCCTTTAAAGGATTCGAACCCAGACAGCCAAGGCTCCATGCCCCCTAACAAGAATTGGACGTGGTGGATGTCATGACCCAGCATCTAACAGTAACGACTGGATACGCTGTGGTCATTTTATATTGTCACTGTACATTTCTATTCGGTATTTATCATGTGTCTTTTCGCCATTGAGTGTAACTGTGTAATGACCGCTTTACCCTGTCATAATAACCGCGGCCTCTATTGTAATAACCCAATGTTCCCCAGTATTAATCCTGATATCTTGTGATCTCTCGTGATCGTACTATACGCTCTCTGTTGTAATTCTCCGTCTCTCTCCACTCAATACCCCAGCTTAACACTGTTACAGTCCAGTATGACCCCTCACTGGACGGCCACATATGTAAGAGGAATATTAAATGAGGAAGATACACCAAGGACAAGGGTTATTAGTTAAAAAAGATAACAAAACACATTTACACTGCCACCACCTTCCCGACCAACCTTTTCCTGAATGTGTCGATCACCGATCCCCCAGGAAGGCAAGGAATCAGTAACCATGGGACTCCGGGTAATATGAATTTCAGTAATAAATTTTGGAAAATTAATTTGTGTAATTTACGTTACTTATTTAAATCCAAGGGCAACTTTAGTGTCGATTAATTGTAGGAGAACCTGGGGGGGGGGCTTCCAATACAACACCTAAAAATGACAAAGTAACAAAATATATCAAAGGGGAGTTAAGTGAATACCACTGGACAAGCTATACAATTTATTTTATGAAACATGTAAATTAAGACAATTTGAACACATAACCTATTCTATTTCCCTGGAGGCACGATGGATATTTACTGAGGGCACGAAACTCAAGTGCTACTATACCTTAAATACCCGCACTACGGCCAAGATGTTGATGGCTGCCCTCAGTCCCTAGGATACGGCTTGCGGCCCTGTTCCTAATACACTCCCAAGACACACTGATGAAATTTTGTTTTACCAACTTATTGCTGGGAAGGATTGCTCCTTCCACCATCTAATACAGCCCCAGGGCTCCACCCATTATTTTGGCCATGGCCAACCATTTAACACGTAGGCCTGAGGTCTGGCTCTCTAGGGCCAATAAGGACTTGGCCCTTATCTCAGGCCAATCACCTTCACTGATCTGCCGTGGAAAGCTACATGAATTCCTGAAGATTTAGTCAGCTCTCCCCAGCTATGAGAAGGGAGACAAGGCGCCTCTATGGAGCCCCAGTGCACCTGCGAGCAATGTTTACCAAACTGATAAATTATGTTCAAGGCTGTCTCCTCTAAGATAAAGAGTAGGGACATTTGATTCTGCCTCGTATGGGGAAGGGACCGGTGAGAGGGGACCTACCTTGAGTAGGTCCCTTGAGTAGGACCTTGAGTAGGGGAAGAGAGGGAATGAGAGGGGGATGGAGAGGGAAATTCTGAATGGGGAGTTGAGTGGGGGGGGGGGAAGCCAAAGGTATCCAAGACCACCCTCAGGTCAACCTCTTGACCCTGACAAATGGGCGACAGGGGGAGGGGAAGAGGAGGAGACGAATGACGGCCAAGGGGAGGGGAGAGGGAGAAGGAGGGGAGAAGGAGAAGGAGGGGATAGGGAGAAGGAAAGGAAGGGAGAAGGGAGAAGGAAAGGGGGGGAGGAGGAGAGGGAAAGGAGGGGAGAAGGGAAAACTAATGATCTGAGCCCCAGATCATTACAACTGCTTGTTTGCAGGCTGGCGGACTAACCGTCACTACCCAATTCCGTAATATTATTTCTGTGCTATATTTTGTGTAGTGAACATCCGTGTATGTGCCATAGTCTTGTGATATGCTTTATGTTCTATTTTTGCTGTACTCCGTGTGGAGATGTATATGTTTCTGCAGTGTTGGTGGTATTTGTGTTGCTGCACCATGTGTCAGCAGGCAGGTGTGGTCTCTGGTCTCTAGGTTTTAGAGGTGGACACACGTGTGTTGTGTGTGTGTGTCTCCAGCTCTGAAACCAACGACAGATGTGGGTATTCTTGCCAGGCTTGACAGAGAAGATGGGTGTTGTGGCGCGGTCCACGGTTGTTCAGCATACTCCCAGCCAGTATAAAAAATATTGCCGGAACAACTGTGGACATCTTCAAGAGAAAACTTGATATTTTTCTTCAGGAAGTGCCGGACCAACCGGGCTGTAGTGGATATGTGGGCCTGCGGGCCACTCTAAGCAATAGCCTGTTGGACCAAACACTCCCAAGTCAAGCCTGGCCTCGTCCCGGGCTTAGGAAGTAGAAGAGTTTCCAGAACCCCATTCTGGTACAATCCAGGCAGATAGGCACTAGGAGTAACTAATGAAGAGACTTGCACTTTTTTTTATAGGGAGATCACAAATTGCCAGGTAATATGCACTGAAATAATCTGGTCAGTGATTAACATGTATAAACAAATAATACGAACTAATTGACTCATTAAAATATACCATGCAAACTTGACTCTAAATAATCAGTCGGTCTGGATGAGCTCTACAAATAATAATATTAACCCTCGGGTACTCAGGCACTTAATTGAATATTTGTACACTAAAGTTGAAGTAATACTTGCAGGATATTACTCAAAATATTTTTAATTACTTGGAAATCCTCACCTCACTAAAAATGTAACATATAAAACTTAATTATTAATCAAAGAAAATTTACCTTCAGCTAATGTTGAATATAAATGAAAAAAAAAAATGTTAAGTGCCTAAAATGAGTTCCAGTGCTATTTAGCAAGTCGTATGTTTCACGTTGATTCCGCCAACATGCAAGTAATCATATAACGTATCTACAGTTCTGCCTCATGTTATGAGCTCCACCAACATATGGCCATAACTAGTTTCAATAATTATATACAACTATCTCCTCTCTGGAGCTCCCTGGTGTAACCCCTGCTGGCTCCTCTCTGGAGCTCCCTGGTGTAACCCCTGCTGGCTCCTCTCTGGAGCTCCCTGGTGTAACCCCTGCTGGCTCCTCTCTGGAGCTCCCTGGTGTAACCCCTGCTGGCTCCTCTCTGGAGCTCCCTGGTGTAACCCCTGCTGGCTCCTCTCTGGAGCTCCCTGGTGTAACCCCTGCTGGCTCCTCTCTGGAGCTCCCTGGTGTAACCCCTGCTGGCTCCTCTCTGGAGCTCCCTGGTGTAACCCCTGCTGGCTCCTGTGACCGTATGCAGTACTAACCCGGACCTTGAGAGCCTATAGATATGACCTTTGTTGGCTCCTAAAATGGTATACAATCCTGTCTAATCTCACGAGTTCGTGAGTGTGTCCCTGGCCGGGAGCCGGTCGGCCGAGCGGACAGCACGCTGGACTTGTGATCCTGTGGTCCCGGGTTCGATCCCGGGCGCCGGCGAGAAACAATGGGCAAAGTTTCTTTCACCCTAGGCTCCTGTTTCCTAGCAGTAAAATAGGTACCGGGGTGTTAGTCAGCTGTCACGGGCTGCTTCCTGGGGGTGAAGGCCTGGTCGAGGACCGGGCCGCGGGGACACTAAAACCCTGAAATCATCTCAAGATCTCAAGATAACCTGGCTGCTCCTATCAAAGTGAAAAGTCCTAATTCGTCGGTGGAGATTCTACATGTGACCACTAACTCGTGTCTCAGCACTAACACGGAAGGGTGATGTTGAGAGACGCGTCACTGACAGTGGCTCATCAGCGGTCATAGTCTGGCAGTGTGTGAAGGTTGTCGAGGTCGTCTGTCTGTGCGAGAATGGTGACGAAAATCAGCATGTGAGTGGCACCTGACTCAGGAGGGCTGAGGAGAGGAGTTGTGCTGATGGTGGTAGTTGGGTTTTCATCTATGCTATGGAAAATATGTGATTAGGTGAGTCGAAGTATGTTTAGGAGTCAGTCGCAATTCAAATAGGTTAGGGTAGGTTGATTAGGGTAGGGTAGGGTAGATAAAGTTCAATGACGTGGGGGGTTAATGTGTATGAAGTTAGGTTAGGTTAGGTTGTCGTAATGCGGATCTTTACGTCTGGGAGATGATGGCATCGGTCTTCTTTGACGTGCCAGTAGTACAGTGTGTTGAATATTTGGGAGGGGTTGGAGGATGGTGTGTCGTGGGAGAGTGTGGTTCATACGGTGTGTCAGTCTAAGTCGCTGGAAGGTCTTGTTCAGCTGGGGATTTCTTACTCCTAGTGCCGGTGGTGGTTGTTGTGTGTGGCAAGTCAGCCTGGGGAGTGGTTTGGGTTAGGCGTGCTAAAGTAGTTATTTAGGAGTTTGTCCAGTATCAGTGCAAATGTTTTGTTTTCAGCAAATGGTAGTTACGCCAGGTCGGATGTCATTGACTGTAGATGTGGATGGGGCGTACTCACCTAGTTATGCTCACAGGGGTTGAGCTCTGGCTCTCTGTTCCTGCCTCTCATCTGTCAATCAACTGGTGTACAGATTCCTGAGCCTATTGGGCTCTTTAATATCTACACATGAAACTGTGAATGGAGTCTGCCTCCACCACATTATTGCCTAATGCATTCCACGTGTTAACTACTCTGACACTGAAAAAGTTCTTTCTAACGTCCCTGTGGCTCATTTGGGTACTCAGTTTCCACCTGTGTCCCCTTGTTCGCGTACCACCAGTGTTAAACAGTTTATTTTTATCTACCCTGTCAATTCCTCTCAAAATTTTGTAGGTAGTGACATGTCTCCCCTTACTCTTCTGTCTTCCTGTGTCGTGAGGTGCATTTCACACAGTCTTTCTTCGTAACTCAAGCCTCTTAGTTCTGGGACTAGTCTAGTGGCATTCCTCTGAACGTTTTCAATCTTCGTCTTGTGCTTGACAAGGTACGGGCTTCATGCTGGGGCCGCATACTCCAGAATTGGTCTTACATATGTGGTATATAAAGATCTGAATGATTCCTTGCACAGGTTCGTGAAGGCAGTTCTGATGTTAGCCAGCCTTGCATACGCCGCAGACGTTATTCTTTTTATGTGGGCTTCAGGAGACAGGTTTTGTGTGATATCAACTCCTAGATCTTTCCCTCTGTCCGTTTCATGAAGGACTTCATCTCCCATTCTGTATCCTGTGTCTGGCCTCCTGTTTCCACTGCCTAGTTTCATTACCTTACATTTGCTCGGGCTGAACTTTAGTAGCCATTTGTTGGAGAGTAATACATCCCAGACCTAAATGTATTCATTCTCCATCATGGTTCACATAATATTTCCTATAAAGCATTTATGTAGCATTTCATAAAATAAGCATACAAGGAGGTTTTTCAAGCCACATGATATTAGGCTACTGCTATTTTTTTTTATCTTTATTGAAGAAAGTACAATATAAATCATATATACCTAAGTTTTACAAGGCAATACTACAATATAATTCTCAGTGAATAAGTGTTTCATTATTACAGAACATGATCTTTGAAACCCCTGAATGTTGTACATATTTTTCTTTAAATGATTTACAAAAATTGGAGATTAAATTTACATTAATATACAGGGGAAATTATTACATTTATATATATTTTATATAATTCTCAGTAAACAAATTTTCCATATCATCACCGAGCATGAGCCGTAAACCCCAAATGTTATACCTGATCCTGCCTCGCAAGAACTTCAATATTTTGTCTACTAACTAACCCTCGTGCCTGCCTATCCACACACAAAAAATGTAATCAGAAAGTAACATTATTATTGTATTCTTAATTTTCTTGCATTTTATGTCCATATGAAACATTAAAAACCTCATTAACTCCACTCTAATACTTGGTCCACATAAAGCTTTAAGAGTGTCTCTAATCCAGTTTACAAGAACAACTTTCTGCTTACAGAAATAAAATATATGTATATTATTCTCAATTTCAGTACATTGGTCACACCTATTGTTGTCCTTAATGCCCAACATCAACAACTTATCATTAGTAGGGAGGGTCTCATGAATATAGCCATACAATAGCTCACGTTGTTTTGGGGCAATAAATTTAACATGAAGGTTTGCCCATATTACTTGCCAGCTAAAGAATGGATATGCCTCCTCTACTCTAGGAACTATATTTGGCAGTATAACATCATACACTTGTTTACTGTTCATCATTAAAAAACTTTCAATATTACAAATCCGGCTGAGAACATCAATTCAACATGAATAAAAGTGCGGTGAAATAAAGGCAAGGTCAGTATACTCTGGCATATGTATCAAGGTCAGTATACTCTGGCATATGTATCAAGGTCAGTATACTCTGGCATATGTATCAAGGTCAGTATACTCTGGCATATGTATCAAGGTCAGTATACTCTGGCATATGTATCAAGTAGCTAACACGTAATTTACAAAAGTAATGTCCTAGCGCATTTACACTATTACTCTGCATTATCTCTCTTCAAAAGGTAACACATAAGATTGCCAATGACTTATGGTACACATTCAGTATTCCTATTCCACCGTTTCTCTTACCTTCACATAGAGTAGTCCGTTTAATTGGTTGGTATCTGCCATACCATACATATCTAAAAATAGTTTTGTCAATCTCCATAGCACTTTTCTTGTCAATTGGAACGCTGTGAGACAAATTTCACTAGACATCTAATATATATCCTCAATTACATGGCATACAACTTCGATACAGAAATATAATATGCATATAACCGACATTCGATATACACAAATTAATAATACTATACGTGATACTAGGCTAATCAGCCAAGATATCACTATATAGCTTGAGCTTGAGCACCAGCCTCAGTACTGGTGTGCGTGGTCATAACAAAGCCGTTAGTCGTTTGCCGTTAAACCCCGATCAGGGGAAAAGTAGTCTAGAGAAGACAGGAGGACTAAACCTGTATCACCCGTTTGTGTCTCCGTGTATTCCACGCATCAATATTTTGACTTCGAAGATTGGAATATAATCTGCCTGAAGTTGTGCCTTGATGTCGTCTGCACTAATGTCTATAACATGTCGGATTATATATTTCGCTAATCTGTCACCTAGTGGCTTGTAGACTTTCACTTTGTATCCACAGGTGTCGGTAATGTCAGAAGACTAGTTCCTCGAGGTGTTTGTGGTCCACTGCGTTTGAATTCCTTCGTTTGTTGGGTCTGATATCCTGCACATTGACCAGACCACACACAGTAGAAGGTGGAAGGACGACGACGTTTCGGTCCGTCCTGGACCATTCTCAAGTCGATTCGACTTGAGAATGGTCCAGGACGGACCGAAATGTCGTCGTCCCTTCACCTTCTATAGTGTGTGGTCTAGTCAACATACTTTAGCCACGTAGTGACTCATCTCTTGCACATTGACCTAAAATATCCTGGGAATTGCATGGCATATGATCCTTTCACAACACTGTAAGGATCCTTACAATCAACACAGGGAGAGCACGTCTGGAAACACCCGGCACATTGGTTCAAACCCTCATCAAGGCTCCTGTGGAGTAGTTCATGATCCATTGTGTCCTATTTCTAGAAACTTTCCTGTCCTCGGATGAAGGGTCATCAAGGGCACTGATGAACGTGGAGCGGAGGATGTTGGTACACAGGCCGCGTGGGGGCGCGATGGTCTCTGTTTACCTCCGGGTGCTGGCGGCACTTCTCTGAGCTGCTTGTTTTACTCTGATGGTCACTGCCCGGGACAACTCCGTCTGGAGTCTCCGTCTGCGAGACCGGGAGACCGTCTTCAACCAGCCCGTCCTTCAAAAATATGGTGGTAAATGTACGGAGACAAATAAGTGCAATTATGTACTATTCATAGCAGTTAGGAATTGTACTTATTTTCACTTAGTATTTAATCGTACTGTAAAATATATTGTGAATATTTGAGTTTACCTGAAAAACTGAATAGAAAACCACAACCTCACCTAACCGTCTTAGTTTTTTAATATAATAATTTATTGCTTCTTAATTACAATTAATACTTAGCCTATAGCTATATTGATATTACAGTTTTATAAAACTAATAAAACAAAACTAAAATCTATCAATGAATTGTAAAGAAACTCAAGATATTTTAAAATTTTGTATAAAATCTATATTGTTAAATAAACCTGAAAAGAAAATTCCTTATATTTAAAACTTGTGTATAGTTAATCGAAATTGAAAATTTCATCCTAAAATTCTGAGTGTCTTAACAGAAAACGAGGAGAATTAAATCGGGGGAGGGGGTTGGGTAAATGTAACAATCCCATAAGTGTAATTATGCACTGTTTATGACAGTAAGAAAATGTACTTATTACACTTAGTATTAAATCGTACTGTCAATTCGGAGGATGGGTTGCTTGAACACATCGCGTGCCGTAGTAACTGTGGTGTCTTAGAACTCTCGACGGTATCGTGAATGATTGTGAGAGAGACGCTTTGCGCACCTCCAGCCGTCGCCATGTTGACTCACGCAGAACCCCCAACTTCATGTCTAAGCGATGAAGTTGGCTGAATCTGTGTTCGCGATGTTTGCGTACAGAACTTGCGTCCAGCGTATGTTAACATAGTGTGGGCCACCACAAATAAACCCACCCTGAAGGTCTTAGATAGAATCCAAGTTTATCTCCAGTGTAGATGGTCTAGTCAAATATTTGTAAAGTTTTCTCTCGCCTTGAGTTTAAAAATTGTATTGTGTCAGAGCAAAATTTTCTTCTAAGACAGCCACGCTCATCTGTGAGAGTCTTAAACGCTCACGCATCTTGACCAAGTGTTCACCTAACAGCTCAAGCTTATACGCTTGCCATCGGTCGTGACACAGCTCCTGGAACCCCAGGCGGCGAAGATATGCTCACACGCTGCTGCCGACTTGTCCGCAGTAAAAAGGAAAAACCCAGGAACACCTCATCCTCTTATGAAGAGTTTCAGAGGATTGACACATTTCTATCCCTCAAGCTCGGGCCGATATATCGTATATGGTATAGACACATGTTAGAAACTTGATAAATCGCCGCCCGAGGGAACTTGTTCCTTTCTATGACAGGACCAAGATTCACAAAGTAGTTACGCGAGTACTTACGAACCTATACATCTTTCCTCAATCTTTGACGGCTTTAGTTACATTTATTAAGCAGTTTACAAGCATAAAAATTTCCCAATTAACTGTTGTTATTGTTATAAACAGCCTCCTGGTGCTTGGAAGCTCATTAACTGTTTAATAATTGCAAACAAAGCCGTCAAAGATTGAGAAAAGATGGACCGGTTCGTAAGTGCTTGCGTAACTGCTTCGTGAATCTGGCCCCTGGTCGTCAACTTAAATCTAGTGAAGCCATCCAGTACGTGGAGACTCCTGTTACTTCCATCGAGCTAAATGATAACTTGTGAGTTAATTACCTCTGGCGACCAATCGCCAATCGCCTTGAAATAACGTCACCTATTGGCTGAAACCTGGCAGGTTGAACCAATGGCGTAGATGAGCCCCGTTGAGTGCTAGCATTCATTTCCTCTGAACAAAAAATTAAAAAAAATTATATTAATTAAAAGTAATTCTATTCAAAATTAAATAAATGATGCCCTACTCACGGGTCAGAGGACGGGGTGCATATACATTCCACGTGTGAGGAAATAAAAGAACAAAAATAAATCTGAATTTTAAGAAATTGTCTGAATATAAAACACAAGAAAATGATCTAAATGTAAGACAAAATAGAAAAACAAACGTGTATAAAGCCTTAAGGTATATTGTGCAAGTAGCAAGAGTTTTAGAAGCAAAATAGCTAGGTCAAATGCCCCTTGTGAGCACAGATATAGTAGTCATAATTACAATCACAGAAAATGGATGAATAATGGAGTTAAGGAACTATTACAAAATACCTAGTTAAGAGATAACAATTGTGTCGCACTAATAGAAAAATTAGATGAGAGGAACAAAACAATAATGTTTAAGAGAAAATTAACAAAAATCGATGCCATGAGAGAAACCAAAACACACGTCCAAAAATAATTTAGATCGAACTGAATAAAAATAATGAAAGCCTATAACAATATAATTATAAAAGGTACCATGTCAGGATACAATTTAAAAAAAGTCAATATCTAGCAAAAAATATATACAAATTATAAAAATAATCTTTCCTGCCTCTACTCTTCACAGACGCCGTCTTGTAGAATCGGCTCTTATACACAATGTACCCAACATGAACTTGAGTCCTGGCTTTGTTGCTGTGGACTCTTCCCTTTCACAGTATATACTCAAATGCTCTAATCTTTCTAACAAACGTGACTTAACATAAGCCTACCCCTTCCATTTATCTTTCTTTCTCTCTTCTCCCCTTTTTCTGTTAATTGTTTTCTCCTACGTTCCCTTGCTATCCCTTCTTATTCCTACTACAACCCGTTCTCGCAAATTTAATAAGTCAATATTGACTTATTAGTTGCGTGCATAGGTGACATACTAAACATAATAGTTTCCCTTGAAAAGCTTCATAGAAAACACTGACCTTACCTAACCTACTTAGTATGTTAAAATAAGCATCTTATAGCTTCGTAATTACAATTAATACTTAACCTATTATAGGTATAGGTTAGGTAATAATTGTAATTACGAAGCAATAAGATGCTTATCTTAACATACTAAGTAGGTTAGGTAAGGTCGGTGTTTTCTATGAAGCTTTTCAAGGGAAACTATTATGTTTAGTATGTCGCCTATGCACGCAACTAATAAGTCAATATTGACTTATTAAATTTGCGAGAACAGGTTGCCTATTACTATCTCCTTCTTATTCGGTGGTTATAATAGGAGCTGCCTCGTATGGGCCAATAGGCCCTCTGCAGTTCTCATTATTACTACTATCCCCTACACCTTACTTTCCGCCTCAGCTCTCTCTTGCCTATTTATTGCCTGTCACTACCTCCTCTTCACAATCGACTTGAGAATGGTCCAGGACGGACCGAAACGTCGTCGTCCCTTCAACTTCTAGTGTGTGGTCTGGTCAACATATATAAATCCTCTAGATACAGATGAGGAGTCACAATAACGTGGCTGAAGAATATTGACCAAACCACACACTATGAGGTGAAGAGACGACGACGCTTCGGTCCGTCCTGGACCACTATCAAGTCGATTGTCACAGTCGACTTGATAATGGTCTAGATCGGACCGAAATGTCGTCTCTTTACTTTCTAGTGTGTGGTTTGGTCAACAATCATCTAGATCATATATTTCACCACATTTGTTCCTGAAAATGCAGGATATCATATATTTCTAGATCATATATTTCACCACATTTGCTCCTGAAAATGCAGGATATCATATATTTTTAGATCATATATTTCACCACATTTGCTCCTGAAAATGCAGGATATCATATATTTTTAGATCATATATTTCACCACATTTGCTCCTGAAAATGCAGGAAAATTTGTTCCTGTTTGATAATTCAGACTTTACTGCCCCCAAATACTCGGGAATAAATAATGTTCCGTTCTATTTCTCCAAACTGCTAACAGGAGACAGAAATCATCTATGTGAATTATCCATCAGTGTTAACAAATATATATAAACTCTAACAAAAAGCTGAGACTAACACTGCTCAGATTATTCAGTAAGCCACATGGTTATGGCACAGTGAAGTAATAATTCAGTGTTGTGAATGTAATTCCATATTTTTTGTTATAACTAGGATACATCGGACACAGGTATTTAACTAACATGCGATTAATTTAACATCCATTCTGGGAAAATTTTCTGAAGCAATTATTGCAAGTCATGTGAAAATGTCTGAATTACTAAACAAAAACAAAAAAAAAAACAAAAAATTCATCCAACAAAACAAGTAAACTGTGATTGTTTGTTTTTCATATTCTTAAACCAGCATTAAGAATCACTACACCGCATCCAAATAAAAACCAACATACTACCCCAAGCGGACATACTCACCGCGAGGTATACCCAGCTCGCCACTGCTCATACCCCCGAGAGTTTGCTTTAATCCAGGTATACGTCGGTGAGTGAGGTATACTCCTAGGCTGGTCAGTGAGGTATTGTGGTGGTTTTAATAACCCTCCCGTGGACAACGGGCCAAGAGGGCCAAGCACCCTCTCGCCACACAATAAACACAGTGTATGCACCTTCTATAATCTATCAATAGATTATAGATTCGGGGAACTCTCAATTCAGGGGCCACTGGCTATAGTTAGGTGCTTATTGTATTGTATTATTGACTCAGGCAAGGGTTTTGTTATTATATTTTATCCTGTTTTGGTTTCGTGATTTAGATATGGTGTAAATATTGTCAGAATATGTCGTACGAGATACATGAAATCCAGAGCCATTTAATTTACCTTATCTGAGTCGTAGAGAAAGTGTCTGTTTCTCAGTCTCTGTCTCTTTACTTCTGTCTCTGTCTCTCTTTCTCTGGCTATATCACTGTCTTTGTATCGGTCTATGCATCTCTGCCTCTCTTGTTCTGTGTCTGATGCTGTGTCTCAATGATAGCCTGGCCATGTTTAGGACACGTTGAATGGTCTCAGTCTCTTTCTCTGTTGCTCTGTCTCTATCTCTATATCTCTGTGTGTCTATGTCTCTAAGTGAGTGCCTGGATACGTTCACGAGTCCCTGGAGGAAGGTGTGAACAGAGGAACGTGTTGTTCATACGTTCAGGTGACGATCAGCCTCTTCCGAGTGATCGAGTCATGTCAACATTTTCATCTTCAAGATAATTGTCCCTCAGCTTAGAGCAAGTATGATGTATAGACATTTATATATTTTTCCTGAGATCAGTGAATAATGTTTTATGATTCAGAAAGAAAAAAGGTTTGATATATATTTTTTGGAGACGATCGAGCCATTAACAACTCATTTTTTGTTTATCTTTATTTAATAAAATACAAGATAAATCATATATACATTAGCCAGTGCCAGTATCATCATGGGAATTACGACCATACCGTCCCACACTGTACTCTGAGCAGTATAGTGCCAACCCCGACCCACCCAAGTTGGACACCTACATTTTGGCAATCACTGTGCAAAGTTGGGTAAGTGTAGATCCAACTACACGTATAACTTGTGTACAATCAAATATAACTTGTGTACAATAACTGTACACAAGTTGGGTAAGTGTAGTTTGTTCTCCAACTTCAGATAGACATTTTAAATATGTGTGTGTGTTTTCAGTCGTGTGTGTGTGTGTGTGTGTGTGTGTTTTCAGTCGTGTGTGTGTGTGTGTGTGTGTGTGTGTGTGTGTGTGTGTGTGTGTGTTTTCAGTCGTGTGTGTGTGTGTGTTATCAAGCCCTGCACGGTTTGCGTATTACATTATCTTTCTTATATTCCACATATGAATAATTCGCGTACTCCAGGAAAAAGTATAATAATAATAATTTGCATCCCGCATATAATTTGCAACTAAATGCAAGAAAAACTCATTACATATAATCGAGCATAAATCTCACTCTTAATGGGGTAGCATCCAGTTGCATAATGAAGTTCCGCATGCAAGCGCTTGGGTATATCTTTTTGCAGACAGATGTAAATGAATATCTAAATAACATAGTCCACATGTAGAAGATATAAATACGAAAGCCATGTAGTATAAGAGCAGAGAAGCCGTTTCTGTCATTTATACTCAACAGCTCTTAATACTTTATGGTGGTGACACTGTCTTTTGTTATTCATGGTTTGTTTATGTGCTTCTAGTCGTAAATTATTCATTTGAATTATCAACCTAAATTGTTTTATGTTTTTAATTTTTTAATTATCTTTTTTTTACACGGAAATATGTAATTTTCAGTCAGTGGTATATTGTGTAATAACTATCTGTTATTTACGAAGGTAGAATGCTAAGGTTGTAATTCTTTTGTTTCTCATGATTCAGGTATGTTCTTTATTAAGGTTTTCTTTATATATATATATATATATATATATATATATATATATATATATATATATATATATATATATATATATATAATATATGTTGTACCTAGTAGCCAGAACGTCGTACTTAGCCTGCTATGCAAGGCCCGATTTGCCTAATAAGCCAAGTTTTCCTGAATTAATATATTTTCTATAATTTTTTTCTTATGAAATGATAAAGCTACCCATTTCATTATGTATGAGGTCAATTTTTTTTTATTGGAGTTAAAATTAACGTAGATATATGACTGAACTTAACCAACCCTACCTAACCTAACCTATCTTTATAGGTTAGGTTAGGTAGCCGAAAAAGTTAGGTTAGGTTAGGTAATCGAAAAACATTTAATTCATGAAAACTTGGCTCATTAGGCAATTCGGGCCTTGCATAGTAGGCTGAGAAGTGCGTTCTGGCTACTAGGTACGACATATATATATATTTTATATATTTATATGTATATATTTAATATTAGGGGTACCACCTCTGGTGCAATTGCAGGGACCCACATCCTCGAAGAAGAAAACAAAGAACAATCAGAGAAGATCTTGTGGATTCTCACTGAATACTTTATTCTTTTCCTCTCCAACCACCCCTATTATTTTTTGTATGTTTTGTTTTATTTTTTATTTTATTGCAGTGCTACAGTTTACAGACACACACACACACACACAAATATATAACAATATAACAATCAGCGTTCGAAGACCTCGTCCAGCTCCTCAGAGGTTGGGTGCGTACCCAGGATACAGCACGCATTTCCCCTCTGAACTGCGACACTGAGGCGCTGGAACAGGAAACTGGCTGCTCTTGGGTCTCTAGTTTTCCCAATGAGTTCCTCACCAACCTCCTTTAAAAACTTGAGTGCACATTTACCCCAGGCGCCCAGAGTCTCAGAGCCTATCGGCACGAACCTGTAACAACGTTCTAACAACGTTCAAGGTCTCTGAACGTCTCTAACAACGTTCTAGGTCTCTGTACTTGTTGATTTTCTGGGTCTCCCTGAAGGTGGCCGCCCCGCCTCCCTCCACTGGGCTGTAACATAAATAGGTATCAGCCAATGTAGATGCACACAATTAATCCCATACGACCTGTTTACCTTCCCTCCATGGCTGCAGGGTGACTCCATCTGGGCGTTTTTGGCTGTTGTCAGGTCTGCACAACTGAGGTTCCCTTTGTGCTGGGCAACCAGCTGAAGCCAAACTTCTCTTGATGATGTCATTGACTGCTTCATGTCTGGCAATCTTTCACTGTGTCTTACGACAGATGAGACCATGGTTGCCGTATTGGTCTGCCCGTGCATGGCCGCAAATACACCGGTGCTCGGTGGAGATAGGGGCGGCAAGGCGCAGAGCAACACCAATACTTAGGGCCCGATGGTCCAGGCGGGAGCCCAAGGCGGAATTAGGGACTGCCAACAGGACGTCCCCGGCATGGGGCGCTTGCACAGCTTGGAGACGCGCTCTGTTCTTCCCAGAAGCTGCCTCCAGCAATGCTTTGGCGATGTTCTCCACTATGGGGCTATCCCATTTGGCCTGTTTGCCGTCGTTTGGAAAAGTTGGTCGGATGTGTGAATTGGCAAGAGTGTATATATTATAAATATATATATATATATATATATATATATATATATATATATATATATATATATATATATATATATAATATAATGTTGTTAAATATGACCGAAAAAGTGAGAATAATAATTCTAACGCGAATTTTCTCAATATTTCTTATGTTTCTTTTTACTGTGGATGGCAACTGAAAAATCAATTCTCTAAAATCCTTTTTTATTTCTAGTCTGACGCGACGCTTGAATGCGTTTCGTAATAACTTATTACATTTTCAAAAACTTTAAGTTTACACACACGACTGTAACCTTAAAACACTAAACAGAATTTCACTTGTTCTTACACTTAAACAGTTGTTGTTGTTTAAGATTCGCTACTCAGAACAATAAATTCCAGTAGCACGGGCTATGGTGAGCCCGTAAGTGGAGGCTCTTTGGAGCCATTATCTGTATCAGTGGTTGATACTAGAAATCTGGCGCTGGATGGGGGTCTTCATGATGGTTTTCAGCCTGGAGGGCTGGCTATACCAGTTATGGAGCTGGTGGGGTTAGTGTAGACCTCTAGGTTTTCCGTTTTTTCTTTGCCTGCGACGTTGGCTGAGCCGTGCTGTCGTTGGAGTTTGGTGACGCGGCCTCCATGAGGAAGTCTTGAACCGTGTAGGTGTCGTACTTGTGATGTGGTGGTGGAGCTCCTACTATGATTTCTTCGTCTGAGGAGTCCGTAACCTCCGTAGTGGGCGTTTTTGTCTTTCGCCTCGCAGCCTTAGGTAAGCTTAGGTGTCGTTGATTGGTGGTTGTAGCTATTTCCGGAGCGCTGGTGGTGCTGTTATCGTTTGTAGACAGCACGTCTGCTAGCGCGGCTGCTGAGATAGTGTTAAAAGGAGTGTTGGGAGCTGGAGAGGGAATTACCTCTGTGTCGCCCTGGTCATGGGCGGTTCTGGGGTAGGTGTTGAAGTTGACCGCATGGTCGTCCGGATAGTAGTCTCCGGAGTGGTAGAGGAGGCAGTGAGATTTACGCTAGTGGCTATGATGGGGGCCAGGCCATTGTCTATGTATAATGCGTTTAGTTCACTGACATAGCGCTGGTTGTCTGGTCCTGCTAGCCTTTCTGCTAGTCTAATAAGACCAGGGATAATGCCTGCACGTGATGCAGGGGGCTGTGAAGGAGCCTGTGGGACCTTGGGCCCGCATTGAGAAGGCTGTGTCGCCTACTGGGAGGAGCTACATGTTGGTAAGACTGGAAAGTCTTCTGGTCGATTAGTGAGAGCTAAGGTGGTGGGTTGAACGCTTGGGGTTCTGGTCGAGGAGGTAGAAGGGTTGTTTATCTTGGCTTCAACCTGGGCCTTGATGCTTTCCTGTCTGCGAGGGCAGCGGTAGGAGATTGCAGGGTGATTGCCATCACAGAGCAAGCAGCGATGGACTGTTGCCTTGCACATGGAGTAGTGATGGTCCAGAGCGCACAGGCTGCACCTCTGGACAGTGTGCCGACACTTGTTGGTGGGGTGGGAGAGCTCGTAGCACTTAAAGCACTGTTGGATCTCATGGTATCGTTCCTTTTTTATTTGGTGGGTTGGTATTTTTAGGCCGGAGCAGTAGAATCCTTGTGTGGCAGCCTGGGTGGCCGCAGCTATGGTGGTGAACGTAATCTTCATTGATGTTTTGTCGGTGTTGCAGAACTCTAGGTTGAATACCGACAGGTTTGGATTTTCGTCCTCGATATTGTCCATGATATGATGTTGAGGTCGTTCAACGATCCACTGGCTGGTCCTGCTGGTAAAAACAGTTCTTCCGGTCAGGAACTGACGTGGGAAGTGAGGATGTAGGTGGTGGTCTTTGCGAAGAATGGCATCGTTAGTGAGGAGTTTTTCTAGCTCCTCTTCACATGAAAAGAAGAGCATGATATCTTCACCTTTCTGACTAATGTCAGCGGGTTCGAGGCCAGTTACGTCCTTCAGGACCTTTAAAGTATTGCTTCTCCTGATAGCATGAGCGTCAAGTGGAGTCACTCTGACCTTAAGACGTTTTTGTCGCATTGTGACCACACTGCTCTTTGTGATGTGTTGGTGGGAGATGTGACTTAAACAGCTTATCCGTCTTAAATATACTCGCACTTGGGTGAGGTGATAAGGTGCAACAGTTTTGGATGAGGTGAACAAATTTGTGACAAACGGAAGACAGAACACGAATCAATAGGTATTAATTGGATGGAAGCAACTGCAGAGGGCCTATTGGCCCATACTTCCTCTTGATGCTTCTATATTGGTTCGGAGTCTTGAAGTGCATAGAATATAGTTGTGCATTAATTGGCTGTTGATAGCTGGTGTTGACCTTTTGATGTGTAGTGCTCGCAGATGTCGAGCCGCCTGCTATCGCTGTACTTCTAGATGATTTCTGTGTTGTCTGTTAAGACTTCTCTGGTGATGATCTGGTTGTGGGAGGAGATTATGTGTTCCTTTATGTGGGAGCCCTGTTGCTTATGCATTGATAATCGCCTGGAAAGAGAAGTTATTGTCTTGCCTATATACTGAGTTTTTTTGGGCTTACAGTCCCCAAGTGGGCATTTGAAGGCATAGACGACGTTGGTCTCTTTCAAGGCATTATGCTTTGTGTCTGGAGAGTTTTTATGAGTAGGTTGGCCGTTTTTTTGGTTTTATAGTAAATCGTCAATAGTATTTTCTGTTATTTCGTCTGTAGGGATAACGTTCCTATCAACAATATCTTTCAGAACCCTTTCCTCCGTTTTATGAGCTGTGGAAAAGAAGTTCCTGTAAAATAGCCTAATAGGGGGTACATGTGTTGTGTTAGTTGTCTCTTTAGTAGTTGCATGGCGTTTTACCTTCCTTCTTATGATGTCTTCTACAAAACCATTAGAGAAGCCGTTGTTGACTAGGACCTGCCTTACCCTACAGAGTTCCTCATTGACTTGCTTCCATCCTGAGCTGTGGCTGAGAGCACGGTCGACATAAGAATTGACAACACTTCTCTTGTACCTGTCTGGGCAGTCACTATTGGCATTGAGGCACATTCCTATGTTTGTTTCCCGACAAACATAGGCACATTCCCATTTTTTTTGTGTGTGTGTTAATATTTGTATTCTCGTGATTTCCAGACGGAACTGCATTAGCTCATGTGCAATGAGCATTATGGGAAACAATAATGCAGTTTGCTTGTTAGTTTGACTTTTATTTGTATATTTGGAGTCACAAACAATTTTTTAAGGATTATAAACTGATGGTTGAAAATTCTTACTGAACAGCACAAAATGGTTCTCGCAAAGTGTAAATGTAATTACAAAAGTCTAAACAAAAATTTTAAGAATAAAAGGAACGAAATATAGAAATAAAGAAAGATAGTTCAAATCCAAGCATGGAGTAGAGACGAAAGAAGTATTTCATGACTTTAGAAATATTAGAAACATATATAGAAAGAATATAGAGAGGCGTCCGTTAGCATGCCTGAACTTGCATGTTTCTGCACAGCCAATCATAAGCTCCTGGACCCCGCCTTTTCATTTGTCAGTCTGCTAATGGAATAACTCCTTACTGTTTCCTCTCAAATTGAATCTTCTCTATCATGTGTGCATGGAGATCGCTTTGGCAGTTGTACTCTCTAAGTTTCCTTTATTTGCATAACATTGTCACACTGAACAAGTGCATCCTTAGGCACCCATTTTCAGGCTTGGTTGAGATATATGGTTCTAAATTATTTTACATAAACCATTTGAGTAGCGTAAGGTTCTTCAAACGTCGAAAGAATGATTATGGTGACGATTTTTAAGAAAGGAAATAGATAACTTGCTTCGAATATCAACCAATTAGGCCATCGTCTCTTGCAAGGAAATTGTTTGATTCGAGGGAGGCAAAATTCTTACAATTAGATCTAGAGAAACATTGATTAACCTAGGATTCATTAATTTACATAGCTTTCTAGTGGCGTCTCGTGTTTAAAAAAATTGCAATCATTCTCTTTCGAAATATTTTATAGACAGTTTTTTTCAGGGAGATTCTTGCGCGGGCCCTAAGCCTCTGGCTGGCCCACTAAGTGTTGCTTGCTTCTGTTTTACTTGGGCGGAGTATGAATTTTTATGACTCGTATGATCGTTTTAGTAAGATTTTGCCATATGTGTTTAACAACTTCTTCTGCTCTGTTGAATCTAAGTTGAAATCTTATTGGGTTTGTAACTGTGCACTGTTAGATAATGTTCAATATAGACAGTTGATTGTGTAAAGAACTTAGACATAATACATCTAAACTTTAACATTCTAAGTTGTTATGTTATGGAGGCTTTGATATTGTGCCTCGCGAGACACATCGAAAAGGAACAGACGCAAGGCGCTCGCGGGTGGGGCTATCCATTGTTGGATTAGGGCAGGATTTTTGGTCAAATGAATCTGAGTGTTAAATTCGAGTGGGAACCAGGTGTAAATAAAGTGTCCTGTGACTCTGGACTGATACACCTGTTTATTTACCATAAACATGATTTGTTTTACAATAGACTGAACCGCAAACTTTTCCAATTTTCAGATGATACAAAAATTAGAACTGGAAATAAATTGATAAACTGGATACCTCCAAAAGACTAGGTAAAAATTATTTAAAAAAAGGAAGAGTGGCAGATGCTGTTTAATGCTGACTAATGCAGTGTGGGGTTGGGGTCCGATCGTACATAATAAAGATTTTATTTCAAAATATCAGCTGAACAATATTACTCCTGGAAATATCAGAATGTGAGAAGGGCAAGGGATTAGTCTGATTATTAAGCCACAAAATCAACGCATAAATGTACAGGACAAATCAAATTGGATTCGGGGAGTCATATATCTACATATGCCTTAGCATATATAGAAATATAGAAATATATATATATATATATATATATATATATATATATATATATATATATATATATATATATATATAATGTCGTACCTAGTAGCCAGAACGCACTTCTCAGCCTACTATGCAAGGCCCGATTTGCCTAATAAGCCAAGTTTTCATGAATTACTATATTTTCTCTAATTTTTTTCCTTTGAAATGATAAAGCTACCCATTTCATTATTTATGAGGTCAATTTTTTTTTATTGGAGTTAAAATTAACGTAGATATATGACCGAACCTAACCAACCCTACCTAACTTAACCTAACCTATCTTTATAGGTTAGGTTAGGTTAGGTAGCCGAAAAACTTAGGTTAGGTTAGGTTAGGTAGGTTAGGTAGTCGAAAAACAAGTAATTCATGAAAACTTGGCTTATTAGGCAAATCGGGCCTTGCATAGTAGGCTGAGAAGTGCGTTCTGGCTACTAGGTACGACATATATATATATATATAATATAGAAGTGGGAGAGGTATATCCCGCTTCTCGGTGTATATACAATTGAGTTTACTTTAATCACAGATTATCCTCAGGATAATATTAGCTGGTATATTAGCTAGCTGGTCAGCAAGTAATTGCGGTGATCTTAATAACCCTTCAGAGGTTGTTAGGCCTGAAACATGGAGAAACACAGGGATTTATTCATTGTGCCTAACCTCATAACCCTTTCACACTTGATAGGCCGTAGGCCCAACACCCAAATATCTAATGCTAATCACAATGATATCACAAGTACGTGATGTTATCTTTCACACAATACTGAGGCAACTCGATGACGGATATCTTGGCAAATTTGGATTGTGGTACCGAATGGTGTCTTAATTCCAAACCGTCAAGTCAGGTAGATTAGTACTTCTAGGCAAGGCTCTCTTGATATTCTTATGGTCCAGTGCAGTGATTCCAGGAGAACGAATTTGTTCCCTTTGAAAGGCTTTTTTTTCGTATCTTATGTTTATAATTCAACCTGTGTTTGTGAACCTTATTTAGGTGAGGCAGTTCCTATGTGTTCTCTGTGTTATTGAATATATGTATAAACACTCGAGCATGTTCAGAGAACACGAGGGGGAGAACTGGAGCCAAGAACTGGAAATCTCACCAGTGGAGAGATATTAATAATTAATGCAGACGAGGAGTCACAATAACGTTATCTTGAGGTTAACATGAGATGATTTCGGGGCTTTAGTGTCCCCGCGGCCCGGTCCTCGACCAGGCCTCCACCCCCAGGAAGCAGCCCGTGACAGCTGACTAACACCCAGGTACCTATTTACTGCTAGGTAACAGGGGCATAGGGTGAAAGAAACTCTGCCCATGGTTTCTCGCCGGCGCCTGGGATCGAACCCAGGACCACAGGATCACAAGTCCAGTGTGCTGTCCACTCGGCCGACCGGCTCCCTGAAATATGACAGGGAGCCGACCGGCTCCCTGACGTGGCTGAAATATGTTGATCAAACCACACACTAGAAGGTGAAGGGACGACGACGTTTCAGTCCGTCCTGGACCATTCTCAATCAACTTAAGAATGGTCCAGGACGGACCGAAACGTCGTCGTCCCTTCACTTTCTAGTGTGGTTTGGTCAACATTAATAATTAATTCTTCTGTTCATTACTCAGAAGTGCCTTACGAATACCGTCCCTCTCTTTATTCACCCATGTTCTTCTGTTCTTGATTCATGTGAGTCTTATCTAATAATTTCGCTCTTTGTTCATTCATGGTATTCTGTTCTTTGCTCACATGAGTCAAATATGACCATTACTCCACCGTTATGGATTTCCTCACCATATCTCACAGCCAATTTGGTGTTTGTTCACAAGACAAGGAATGAAAATTAGAGGAGATAAGGAATTAGGAATTTACAGGAGACTACGAGTCAGGAGGAGAGGAGGCAAGATATAAGAAGGAGTGGAGATAGTGTGTGAAGATTAAAACAGATAAGGAGTCAATAAAAGAGGAGACAAGTAGTTAAGATAACAGGACACAAAGAGTGATAAGAAGAAGATGCAAGAATTGAGAGAATAGGGAAAAGACGCGATGAGAAGAAGATTGAAAGAGGTGGGTACGGGAGAAGTAACAAAGAGTGAGGAGGAGAGACGTCAAGGAGCTAAGGAGATACTACGGGCCACGACCCGAGGTGGAAGAGCCAGTTGTGCCCTCTGATAGTGCCAATTACTCGTAGCGACGACGGCAATACACTGAACAACGACGACTCAAATGTTGTCCATTCATCACATGATAATGTTGGCCATTCATCACATGATAATGTTGTTCATTCATCACATGATAAAGTTGTTCATTCATCACATGATAATGTTGGTCATTCATCACATGATAATGTTGGTCATTCATCACATGATAATGTTGGCCATTCATCACATGATAATGTTGTCCATTCATCACATGATAATGTTGTCCATTCATCACATGATAATGTTGTCCATTCATCACATGATAATGTTGTCCATTCATCACATGATAATGTTGGCCATTCATCACATGATAATGTTGGCCATTCATCACATGATAATGTTGACCATTCATCACATGATAATTTCAAGTCTGGCTGTTTGTAGCGTTATTCGTGTGTGATTGTAATGGCGTGCGTATTTGTCTAACAACATCATTTAGGCTAGAATTCAGCTCCTGGCCCCCCTCCCCTTCTCTTTCCAACTCTGTGTCGTCTAATTCACTAATAACTAATCTTTTGTTTCTTGTCTTGCCTGTATAAGAAGCTACTGATGAACGTAGTTTCTTATATTTTATTTGTATGTATGTCAATATGTGTATACTCACCTATTTGAACTCAAATATTTGTGCCCTTCAGGATCGAGCTTTAGGTCTTAACCTAAAGAGCCTCACTTCTGCCATATTTATGTATCACTTCTATTTTTGAAATTATGAATGAAGTTTACATCTATATATAGTTCATTCCCTTCACTAACTACACTTACGAAAAAATTAAAACTTTCTAACATGTCTATTACTCATTCTCTCAAGTTTTCATCCATGCCCTTGGGATCTTTTCGTATTAATTTTCAACAAATCTTCGTTTTTTCTAATCTGCCAGTCCGCGCCTAAACATTTTCGCTCTCTCTTATGTCTCCTCTATCACTTCACTTTTTTTTTGCAGCGTCATCTTAACATTCCTTCCCTCCGCCCATCCCAAATCCTTATCCTGACCCCCTTCCCAGTGCTATATATTCGTAATGGCTTGGCCCTTTACCCCTGATAGTTCCTTCCTTCCAGCAACGTCATGTCTAGTTTTTTCAGTCTTTCTTCATACTCATTCCCTCCCTTTGGAACAAGCCTCGTTGCAAACCTCTGAAGCTTTTCTGGTTGGCGGTGTTCAGTGATCTAACGACCTTCTTATTTAGGTTCATGATTAATGTCTTGACTTTTTGTCACTGTAATGTGTTGACTTTTGTCACTGTAATGTGCTGACTTTTGTCACTGTAATGTGCTGACTTTTGTCATTGTAATGTGCTGACTTTTGTCATTGTAATGTGCTGACTTTTGTCACTGTAATGTGTTGACTTTTGTCATTGTAATGTGTTGACTTTTGTCATTGTAATGTGTTGACTTTTGTCATTGTAATGTGCTGACTTTTGTCATTGTAATGTGTTGACTTTTGTCATTGTAATGTGTTGACTTTTGTCATTGTAATGTGTTGACTTTTGTCATTGTAATGTGTTGACTTTTGTCATTGTAATGTGTTGACTTTTGTCATTGTAATGTTCTGACTTTTGTCATTGTAATGTGTTGACTTTTGTCATTGTAATGTTCTGAGGTTATTCTTATTATATGAACTTCCGGAGTACAGCTTGTTGAACAAAATAGCTTGTGTAGTGTAGTATAGTGTAGGGAGGTGTAGTGTAGGGAGGTGTAGTGTAGTGAGGTATAGTGTAGTGAGGTGTAGTGTAGTGAGGTGTAGTGTAGGGAGGTGTAGTGTAGGGAGGTGTAGTGTAGTGTAGGGAGGTGTAGTGTAGTGTAGGGAGGTGTAGTGTAGTGTAGGGAGGTGTAGTGTAGTGTAGGGAGGTGTAGTGTAGTGTAGGGAGGTGTAGTGTAGTGAGGTGTAGTGTAGTGAGGTGTAGTGTACTGTAGTGTAGGAAGGTGTAGTGTACTGTAGTGTAGGGAGGTGTAGTGTAGTGTAGGGAGGTGTAGTGTAGTGAGGTGTAGTGTAGTGTAGGGAGATGTAGTGTAGGGAAGTGTAGTGTAGTGTAGGGAAGTGTAGTGTAGTGTAGGGAAGTGTAGTGTAGTGTAGGGAGGTGTAGTGTAGTGTAGGGAGGTGTAGTGTAGTGTAGGGAGGTGTAGTGTAGTGTAGGGAGGTGTAGTGTAGTGTAGGGAGGTGTAGTGTAGTGTAGGGAGGTGTAGTGTAGTGTAGGGAGGTGTAGTGTAGGAAAGTGTAGTGTAGGGAAGTGTAGTGTAGGGAGGTGTGGTGTAGTGTAGTGTAGGGAAGTGTAGTGTAGGGAAGTGTAGTGTAGTGTAGGGAAGTGTAGTGTAGGGAAGTGTAGTGTAGTGTAGGGAAGTGTAGTGTAGGGAAGTGTAGTGTAGGGAAGTGTAGTGTAGTGTAGGGAAGTGTAGTGTAGGGAAGTGTAGTGTAGTGTAGGGAGGTGTAGTGTAGTGAGGTGTAGTGTAGTGTAGGGAAGTGTTAGGCTTGGTGTTACACTCACCACAAGATCGTTACATGAAGGTACTTTTCCCTTCATTGCGTACTCTCCTTTTTGATATGCTGACACCCCTTACCATTTCCATCACATTGCAATTACTTGTGTCTAACTCTAGTAGCCATTTATCGAATTACATTTGTCGGTTTTACCTATTTACTGTTAGGTGATCAGGGCCATCAGGTAAAAGAAACTCTACCCCATTTGTTTCCCGCCTAGTCCGGGAATTGAACCCGGGCCCTTGGGACTACGACTCACGAGGGCTGTATGCTCGGTTATAAGGCCCTGTGTGTACTCATCTAGTAGTTGTATTCACCTAGTTGTGCTTGCGGGGTTTGAACTTCGACTCTTTAGTCCCGACTCTCAACTGTCAATCAACTGGTGTATAGATTCCTGAGCCTACTGGGCTCAATCATACCTATATTTGAAAATGTGTATGGAGTCAGCCTCCACCACAATACTTCCTAGTGCATTCCATTTATTAACTACTCTGACACTGAAAAAAAAATTCTTTCTGACGTCTCTGTGGCTCATCTGGGTACTACGTTTCCACCTGTGTCCCCTTGATCGTGTCCCACCCTTGCTGAAGAGTTTGTCTTTGTCCACCCTGTCAATTCCCCTGAGAATTTTGTAGGTGGTTATCATGTCTCCCCTTACTCTTCTGTTTTCCTGGGACGTGAGGTTCAGCTCCTTTAGCCTTTCCTCGTAGGTCATACCTCTCTGTTCCGGGACGAGTCTGGTGGCATACCGTTGAATCTTCTCTAACTTTGTCTTGTGTTTAACTAGGTATGGACTCCAGGCAGGAGGTGCATATTCCAGGATTGGTCTGACATAAGTGGTATACAGGGTCCTGAACGCTTCCTTACACAAGTTTCAAAAGGCAGTTCTTATGTTGACCAACCTAGCATATGCCGCTGATGATATCCTTTTGATGTGGGCCACTGGGGACATGTTCGGTATGATATCAAACCCCAGATCTTTCTCTCTATTTGACTCTTGCAGGATTTCACCTCCCAGATGGTGCCTTGTGTTCAGCCTTCTGCTCCCTTCGCCTAATTTCATTACTTCACACGTTCTTGAGTTGAACTTTAGCAGCCATTTTCTAGACCATTCCTCCAGTTTGTCCAGGTCATCCTGTAGTCTTTGTCTATCTTCATCTGTCTTCATTCTTCACATAATTTTTGCATCATCAGCAATCATTGAGAGGAATGAGTCTAAACCCTTCGAAAGATCGTTTACATATATTAGAAACAGAATGAGTCCAAGTACTGAGCCCTGTGGGACTCCGCTGGTGACATCTCGCCATTAATGTCTCTCCCCTCACAGTTACTCGCTGTTTCCTGTTGCTTAAATACTACCTTATCCACTGGAGCACCTTCCCTCTTACTTCTGCCTGTTGCTCCAACTTTTTTAACAGACTTTTATGGGGTACTGTGTCAAAGGCTTTCTGGCAGTCCAAGACAACGCAGTCTGCCTACCATTCACTTTCTTGCCTAATTGTTGTTGCCTGGTCATAGAATTCTATTAAACCTGTGAGGCACGATTTGCCATCGCTGAACCCATGTTGGTGATGGGTTACAAAGTTATTTCCCTCCAGATGCTCTATGAGCCTTTTCCTCACGATCTTTTCCATCACCTTGCATGGTATACAAGTTAGGGAAACTGGCCTGTAGTTCAATGCCTCTTGCCTGTCACACTTTTTGTGTATTGGGACTACGTTAGCTGTCTTCCAACTTTCCGGTAGGTCTCCTGTTTCCAGTGACCTGTTATGCACAATAGAGTGGCACACTTAGTGTTTCTGCACCTTCTTTTAGTATCCACAGTGAGATTCTGTCAGGCCCAACAGCCTTTGTCACATTCAGCTCCAACAGATTCCTTTTGACCTCATCATTGGCGACGTTTAATTCCTCCAAGGTTGCTTGGTTTGCCTCCTCATTTAGTGCAGGGGCTTCTTGTTTTTTTTGTGAAGACTCCTGAAATCTCTTGTTGAGTTCTTCACACACCTTCATATCTTTCTCTGTGTATCTGTTCTCTCCTTTTCTCAGTTTCATCACTTGTTCCTTCACTGCTGTTTTCCTCCTGATGTGGGTGTGGAGCAGCTTTGGTTGGGTCTTGGCTTTACTCACGATGTCATTTTCATACTGTCTCTCTGCTTCCCTCCTCACTCTGATGTACTCATTTCTGGCCCTCTGGTATCTCTCTCTGCCCTCCGGTGTTCTGTTATTTCTGTAGTTTCTCTATGTTATTTTATTCAGTTGCTTCATTACCTTACATTCCTGGTTGAACCATGGATTCGTCTGTTGCTTTTCGATTTTCTTCTTTTGGACGGGGATAAACCTGTCTGCAGCTTCCTGGCACTTCTGGATGACATAATCCATCTTATCCTGTACAGTCTTGTCTCTAAGTTCTGTTTCCCATGGTATTCCCCTGAGGAAGTTTCTCATCTCGTTATGTTTTCCTCTTCGGTAATTTAGCTTTTTTCCCTCCGATCCTATCCTTCGATAGGTTATTCCCACCTCCACCAAGTACTCAAATGTCAATACACTGTGGTCACTCATTCCTATGGGGCTTCAACTTTGACTTCCCTTATTTCTGACTCATTCAGAGTGAATATCTGGTCGAGTCTAGCTGGTTTATCATTGCCTCTCATTCATGTGCGTTCCCTGACGTGTTGGCTCAGAAAGTTTCTTGTTGCTACTTCCAAGAGTTTAGCTCACTATGTATCTGCATCACCATGTGGGTCCCCATTCTCCCAGTCTATCTTTCCATGGTTGAAATTGCCAATGATTAAGAGTCTTGAGCCATTCCTGTAGGCAACTAAAGCTGCTCTCTCTATTTTATTATTGGTTGCCATGTTGTTCCTATCAAACTCCTGTCTAGGTCTTCTGTCATTTAGGGGAGGGTTGTAAATGACTGTCACTATTATCTTAGGTCCACCCATTGTTATAGTTCCTGTTATGTGATCTCTGAACCCGTCACAGCCCGGAACTTCCATCTCGTCAAAACTCCAGTCCAGTGTTTGTGTGTGTGTATTCACCTAGTTGTATTCACCTAGGTGTGCTTGCGGGGGTTGAGACCGCCTCTCAATTGTCAATCAACTGTTTCTACTACTACTACTATTTTTTTTCACACCACACACACACACACCAGGAAGCAGCCCGTGACAGCTGACTAACTCCCAGGTACCTATTTACTACTAGGTAACAGGGGCATAGGGTGAAAGAAACTGCCCATCGTTTCCTTGCCGGCGCCCGGGATCGAAGCCGGAACCACAGGATCACGTGTACAGCGTGCTGTCCGCTCGGCCACCGGCTCCCTGTGTGTGTGTGTGTGTGTGTGTGTGTGTGTGTGTGTGTGTGTGTGTGTGCGTGCGTGCGTGCGTGCGCGTGCGTGCGTGCGTGCGACTACATCATTCATCAGCCCCGCCCTGGAAGAGGGCGCGCTCCTGGACACACTAAGGAGAGCGCTCAGATTACTAAGTGCAGAATATGGTGAGGACGACGGGCATATTACACCAGCTGAACAACCTCTTGCGGGGTGCTCTTTTACGCCCTGAGACGCTTTTGTGCTATTGAGTTTGTGAATTGTGGAAGTTAAACAACACACACACACACACACACCAACACACACACACACACACACACACACACACAGCAACAAAGGGTGTGTCTTGCAACGAGACAAAGTTCAGGTCAGTGGCCACGTGGCTTCTCCCCACCATGACGCCTGCACCCCGCGCTCTCCTGCTGGAAGAATAACTTTAATATCACTAAGACGCAACTGTGTTCCCCTCCCTCCCCTCAAACGTACCCCATACCCACCCACGCCACCGTTCTCTTCCCCATTAACCCCACCCATCCGTCCTCCCCCTATACTCCATTTCACCTACCCGTCCCTCCTCCCCCATACCCCTAACGTCCACCCTTTCCGCCTCCTCCACCGAACTCATCCACCCATTTAAATATATATATTTAATTGCGTATATATTACGTGGATATTAGACTCAATAACATGGTACGAATATGATGACCAAACCTCACGCCAGAAGATGAGGAGACGACGACGTTTCGGTCCGTCGCGGACCATTGTCAAGTAGATTGTCGATTATCACAATCGTCTTGACAATGGTCCAGGATGGACCGAAACGTCGTCGTCTTCTCATCTTCTAGTGTGTGATTTGGTCATCATATCTTCAGCCACGTTATTGTGACTCATCGTCTGCATCGTACGAATAGTCTCAATTACACTGTAAGATTGGACTCGATAACATCGTAAGATTAGACACAATAACACTCTTAACTTTAGGAGCAATAACATCACTCCACATTGTGGGAGATTCATCACGGCCACACGAATGATTCAGCGTTTACAGGCCAGTAAGGGGCATATAGGACCTTGCCTGAGCATCTCGTGCCTCCGAGAGGTTCATTAAGGGCAAGCCAAGGGAGTTATGTTCCATCAAGTGTTTCTCTCCTGCAGTAGTTATTAAGTTCGTCACGTCTCGGAACCGCTTGTAATATGACATTCATTGCAGGAGGGGGGGAGGGAGAGAGAGAGAGAGAGAGAGAGAGAGAGAGAGAGAGAGAGAGAGAGAGAGAGAGAGAGAGAGAGAGAGAGACAGACAGAGAGAGAGAGAGAGAGACAGACAGAGAGAGAGGGGGAGAGAGAGAGAGAGAGAGAGAGAGAGAGAGAGAGAGAGAGAGAGAGAGAGAGAGAGAGAGAGAGAGAGAGAGAGAGAGAGAGACAGAGACAGACAGAGACAGACAGAGAGAGAGGGGGAGAGAGAGAGAGAGAGAGAGGTCGCCTTTCGTAATCTTGTTTCGGGGAATTAATTTCATTGCTTGACGTTACAGAACGTGTGACAGGAATATTCCGACCTATTTGGGTTTAATAAGCTGGTGTTTAACGTAGATTATTTAATTGAATTTTATATTCCGTTTAAGCTGTGTCTGGTTTAAGGATTTTTTTTCCCTATTAGTATCTTAGGATTATCGGTTTACTAAATTTTAAATGTGACCCTAGGGGTATATAAATGGGTTCTGTGGCACAGTGGTCTAAGTCCTCGACCCACAATCGAGGATACCAGGTTTGATCCCAGGGCAAAAATGATTGTTAAGTTTCCTTTTACCTGATGATAATACGCAGCTGTTGTGGCTTGCATCATAAGGATTCGAATAAGCCTAAGGACAGGGCTCCTGTCTCCGACTTCGGGAATCGTAAGCCCTTTGAGTCAACGGGCACTCTAAAGTAATATATGGAAAGGCTTACCACATCTATTTCGGGTGAAAATATAGATTAATTTGTACTTGATCACCTTGGCGGACGATAGATCTTACAGACACTTGATCTTGCCTAACCAAACCTAATCTAACCAAACAAAATTTAACCTGACTTAATTTAATCTATATGTCATGTCTTGAACATTGTGGATACTTTCATATTGGACACTTGAAATCTGGAAGACCAGGAGTGGGAGAGGGATGAGGGGAGTGGAGGAGGGGAGAGAGCAAAGGGAGAGGGGAGAGGGAAGGGAGGGGAAGAACGGTGAGATAAGGGAGTGGAACATGGGTGAATTAAGGGAGAGGAAGAGAGGAGATGAAAGGGAGTGGAAGAGGGGAGAGGGAAAGGAGTGAAAGAGGGGAGAGGGAAGGGAGTGGAAGAGGGGAGAGGGAAGGGAGTGGAAGAGGGGAGAGGGAAGGGAGTGGAAGAGGGGAGAGGGAAGGGAGTGGAAGAGGGGAGAGGGAAGGGAGTGGAAGAGGGGAGAGGGAAGGGAGTGGAGAGGGAAGGGAGTGGAGAGGGAAGGGAGTGGAGAGGGAAGGGAGTGGAGAGGGAAGGGAGTGGAGAGGGAAGGGAGTGGAGAGGGAAGGGAGTGGAGAGGGAAGGGAGTGGAGAGGGAAGGGAGTGGAGAGGGAAGGGAGTGGAGAGGGAAGGGAGTGGAGAGGGAAGGGTGTGGAGAGGGAAGGGTGTGGAGAGGATAGGGAGGGGACGGGTCATGAATCAGAGAGAAGGGAAGGGAAAGGAGGGGGGAGTATGAGTGAATAATTAAAGGAGCTTAATAATCTTCTTTACGTGGTAACATTAATTATTCCAAACGGGAACTGTGGACTATTAAAATAATTAAGAGAAACACTTTAGTTTAAACTGAGAATTGGGAGATTATTTCCTTAATTCATGTTATCAGACTTGAAGAAACTCACTCTGGCAAAAATTATATCCCAGGAGAATTACTTTAAACCCGCACTGTAGGGAACTGGGGGGACTTGGGGGGGGGGCCCCTTAACCACTTAGGAAAACATTGGTATGATTGACAACCAATGTTCTGACTGCCTTAGTAGGTGAATAAGTTCACGTTAGCTGCCATTATCCCGTATTTTCTCCAATAAAGATGAACAGAAAAATCATACTAGAACAACCACCAGAGGGTAGTTTTAGACTCGCTAGTCTATTGTTATCAAGTTCCGGCAATAGAACGTAAAGCCTTTGTTATTGGGACAGAGTAATTATGTCTCAAATGTCTTTAATAATGTGTCTCTGTTACTTGGACATAAATTAAGGAATTGTTAAAAACACTGTAATTGAATTTATAAAACGACTTTATTTTGATAAAAGCGTTTTGACTTTATCAGATTGTGAGAATTTATCATTCTCACAATCGACTTGAGAATGGTCCAGGACGGACCGAAACGTCGTCATCCTTTCACCTTCGAGTGTGTGGTCTGGTCAACTTACTTCAGCCACGTTATTGTGACTCATCGCCTGCAAGCGCCTTTATTGTATCACACCACTTCTGACACCGAGTAAATCTTTGCACTCCACCCGAAGACCACATCTCTCTCTCCACCAAACACACACAAGTAGTAAAACACACACACACACACACACGTCATTCTTCACTCTGCCATAGTGGGCTCCTTGGACGGCTCTCACTACACTGTGCCTTTTCAATTGGTCTCGACAACCATACTGAAACTTTCATCTCTTTATACAGATGGGCCTCACCTAGGAGGGGGGGGGGAGGGGTGATGGACGACCCCATCACTGATGGAGGCTCTCAACCCGTCCTCTTACTGGCCCCGTCCATTCAACCCGTCCTCTTACTGGCCCCGTCCATTCAACCCGTCCACATACAAATTACGTCGCTTTTCGGTCGTATGAGCACTCAGGCTAAAAATCGACGTAATTAAAAATTAAAAAGGCTCACAAAAATGACGTGCTGTCCCGTTTTCTGTTTAGGGTAGTCTGGCTTAGGCTGTTAGGAGAGGAACGTTCAATTAACGGTTTTCATGACGTTTTCAAATCTTAGGATAACTTCCTTCCATCCTAACCTACCAGAGGACACTTAACTTGCTGTTTTGGAGAAAAAAAATATAAAATTTAATTTTTAATTCCATTTTGAATTACGTCGATATTTGGCCGTAGCGCAAACGAGCGAAAAGCGACGTAAGTGACACTAGTACACCTTGATACTAGTACGCCTTGACACTAGTACACCTTGACACACTAGTACATCTTGACACTAGTATGTCTTGACACTAGTACGCCTTGACACTAGTACACCTTGACACTAGTACACCTTGACACTAGTACACCTTGACACACAAGTACATCTTGACACGAGTACACCTTGACACTAGTACGCCTTGACACTAGTGTGCCTTGACACACTAGTACACCTTGACACTAGTACACCTTGACACTAGTACACCTTGACACTAGTACACCTTGACACTAATATGCCTTGACACTAGTACGCCTTGACACTAGTACGCCTTGACACTAGTACACCTTGACACACTAGTACATCTTGACACGAGTACACCTTGACACACTAGTACATCTTGACACGAGTACGCCTTGACACTAGTACGCCTTGACACTAGTACACCTTGACACACTAGTACGCCTTGACACTAGTACACCTTGACACACTAGTACATCTTGACACTAGTACGCCTTGACAAAGGCCTCATGACTCCACATTCCTCGGCTCTAGCACCTCCCACCATCCTCACTCTACCTCCACACACGCTTCTCATACCTACTCCTAAATATCACCAATACTCACATATGCTCATCACTTATCCGTTGTTACACAAGTGTCTCCTCTCCAGGGGATCAATTGTCATCTCTCTACGGTTCTATTGTCTCTTCTCTACAGTTCAGGAGCCAGATTCACGAAAGCACTTACGCAAGAACTTACGAACCTGTATATTTTTCTCAATCTTTGGCGGCTTTGTTTCCAATTATTAAATAGTTAATGAGCTCCGAAGCACCAGGAGGCTGTTTATAACAATATCAACAGTTGATTGGGAAGTTTTCATGCTTGTAAACTGTTTAATAAATGTAACCATAGCCATCAAAGATTAAGGAAAGATATACACGTTCGTAAGTGCTTGCGTAAGTGCTTTTGTGAATCTGGCTCCAGCTTATCACAGAGCAGCAGACCAACATTAGGAAACTTACAACGCTGGCTGGAAATGAAGTACGGGGCAGTCACGTCCTGAAACTGCATTTTAAACATTGACCGAAACTCAATGATAACTTGATGTAATCAATTGTTATCTTCAAACTTCATGCCATCACAAAGATTACCGATTCAGCACAATAGGAATATATTTTTCACGTGTTTTCCAGTCTGATCATTCATATTGTCAATCACAATTATATCACCAAAACTGTAAATAAATCCAATTTGGTGTATAGGAATCTTGGTCCATAAGTCTGGGCACTCAAGTCTTATTCTGTGTTTTCTGCATCTAAATGTTATATGGATGAAAGAATCTTACAAATTTTCGACTCCTTGATCATTATACAACGGGTCATAATTTAAATGGCGTCATATATGGTGTCATAGTTTCCCAATACACATGAAACAAGAGGAGAAAGTGACAATGTTGCGGTGTGTCCTGTACCCTTATTATGTCACCTTCAAATGACACAGGACAGGTCGAAACGTTGTCATTTTCTTGTCATGTGGGTGGGTTGGATCATTTTATTTTAGGACCCGTTATTGAGACCCATTTTCTTCGTAAGGGACCACTGTTGTGTTTTTTAATTCAATCATATGTTTGATGGTTATATACGAGGGTGACAACAGAGTCCGTTCTCTTAAAAATGACGTCACTTTTGGCCCGTATGCGTGCTATGGCCAAATTTGGACGTAATTTGAAATGAAATCGACTCAAAAAAGTGACGTACTGTCCCGTTTTCTCTCTGAGTCGTTCGGCTTACTCGGTAAGGTTTGAAGAGGAAACTTTCAATTAACGTTTTTCATAACGTTTTGAAACTTTATGAGAATTTCCTGCCCACCTAGCCTACCAGAGGACCCTTAACTTACTGTTGTTGAAAAAAAATCCCAAATTTATTTTCATTTTATTTCATTCTCTAATTACGTCCACTTTCGGCCATACTGGTAAACGGCCAAAAGCGACGTTATTTTTAAGAGGACAGGTTGACAACAGTCTGTTCTCTTCCCAAGTCAGTGGAAGGAAAAGCTGAACGATTTCCGCTTTCTTTAAGCTTCTCTGGCAAGTATGTTAATTCAAGCTGCACAGTGCTCAAATAGGAGTCATGTTCTCCCGTGGCCTACGGTTTACCAAAAAAGTCATAAGCTGTAGGAGATTGTACCCGTGATGAACAGGCATCAATGTGCACACTAAAAGACGAAATCGAACCTCTTGAACAAATCCACAAGGGCCGTGACGAGGATTCGAACCTGGGTCCGGAAGCATCCCAGACACTGCCTTAATCGACTGAGCTACGACAGGGTAGTCGTAGATCTACCCTTGTGGATTTGTTCATGTGATGCATCACGTTAGTGTGATCTCTGTGTATCGAACCTCTTACCTCCACTGTCTTGCCTGACACCCAATCACAACTGGGGCTTGCATCCCTTATCGAGCTCACAGACCTCCGCAACTCGGTCTATTTTCAATCCAGCTTGATCTTTTCACAAAGCATTGATAGAGCTCTTGTTCACATAGTATTTGGTAATGGTTCGTGGGGTAAATGAACCAAGTAGCTCGCCCAGAAATAATTCATTTATTTTCTTGAAGAAATGGGGAGTGAGGGGTTAATTCATATTTAATTTTTCGAATTCTAAACTATTAGAGAACATCCAATGTGCAATGAATAAAGCGCAATACTGCAAGAATGTAATAAAGTTTTCTTCAATATAAATTAATTTCTTGAATTCTCGCAAATCCCTGTCGACCTGAAGAGCCAGGAGACGGTAGCCTTTTATATACCAAATGAACGTTGTCAAATTAACACTCTGCTTTCCGTATTGCAAAGTAACCCAGTGACCGTAGAAACTCATGATAAACCTACTCCAATGTAAGTAAAATCATGCTAGGTCGGTTACCTGAGTTACTCCCAATGTAACAAAGAGTTCCTAGTCATTTCTATAACCTAGAAGTCCTAGAGTGACTCATTTAGTGACTCTTTGAAGTCAGTCAGTCCCAGGGAGTACATCAATACTTAGGTTATAATTTGATTTACAGACGACTGGTTGAGTCCTTACAAGCATCGTCATAGTTAAGACGGCGGTCATTATCTTCAAGATGTCTTCGATCACTATAGGGTCCTGCGGAACAGTGAAAGGCAAAGTCGTCTTCTACTGATCATCATCATCCTCTTTTTTTTCAATTTTTTTCAAATTATATTATTCCTTCTCCATTTATTTACGGATTGTTTTCTAATTATACTAATTCTCTTCTTCTTCTTCTTCTTCTTCTTTTTTTTGCAAAATCCTCCATTTATTTTTCCTAGTCTTCGTCTTATGAATTAGTCATCTAATGACATTTTCATTTTTAACTCGTGTTTCGTTAGTTAATGTTCGTCACTTGCACCTGTCCTTGATTATCTTACAAATTTTCCTAATATGTTAAATCTGGGCATTATTTAACTATTCCTTCTCTCTTTTTTTCCCGCCAAACTCTCACCTTTTCTAACATTTATATCTTTCAACAGTCATCTCTTTTTATCAATTTTATCAATCAGTATTATTTTCCTTTTCATTTATTATCTTGTTCTCATCATCATTTATTATTTCATCATTTTTTTAACAAATTATGTCTCATCATTCGCCGATTCATCAAATCAATCCAAGTATGAATATTGATATCTCTCTTGTTTGTTTAAATTCTTGATTACCTGTTCTTCTCCAGCCTTACCAGTCTTTCTATTTAACCGTAAGCATGGCTAATCTTAACGTCCCAGTCCTCAGCCTGAGGCTTGACGGCTGAGTGGACAGCGCTCTGTATTTGTAATCCTAAGGTTCCGGGTTCGATTCCTGGCGGAGCCGGAAACAAATGGGCAGAGTTTCTTGATTATATGTTTCTCGCCGGCGCCCGGGATCGATCCCGGGACCACAGGATTACAAATTCAGCGTGCTGTCCGCTCGGCCGACCGGCTCCCTAATGTCAGGAAGATTTAAAATATATTTCATGGACTTGAAATGAGAATACAACATTATTTCTTACTAGCATTCGTTTCATTTGTGACTTTTTTCGCTTTCTAATTAGCAAATGTTTGCTTTCTAATTTGCTTTCTAATTAGCAAATGTTTGCTTTCTAATTTGCTTTCTAATTAGCAAATGTTTGCTTTCTAATTTGCTTTCTAATTAGCAAATTAGCAAACCTGTCACTAATTAGCAAATGTTGGTCTCTTTATGTGGTCTTAAGTCCATTGGCTCTGTAAGGCTTTAGGGGCCTCTTGCTCTGTAGGGCTTTAGAGGCCTCTTGCTCTGTAGGGCTTTAGAGGCCCCTTGCTCTGTAGGGCTTTAGATGCCCCTTGCTCTGTAGGGCTTTAGGGGCCACTTGCTCTTTAGGGCTTTAGAGGCCCCTTGCTCTGTAGGGCTTTAGGGGCCTCTTGCTCTGTAGGGCTTTAGGGGCCCCTTGCTCTGTAGGGCTTTAGGGGCCCCCTTGCTCTGTAGGGCTTTAGGGGCCCCTTGCTCTGTAGGGCTTTAGGGGCCCCTTGCTCTGTAGGGCTTTAGGGGCCCCTTGCTCTGTAGGGCTTTAGAGGCCTCTTGCTCTGTAGGGCTTTAGAGGCTTCTTGCTCTGTAGGGCTTTAGATGCCCCTTGCTCAGTAGGGCTTTAGGGGCCACTTGCTCTTTAGGGCTTTAGAGGCCACTTGCTTTGTAGAGCTTTAGGGGCCCCTTGCTCTGTAGGGCTTTAGGGGCCCCTTGCTCTGTAGGGCTTTAGGGGCCCCTTGCTCTGTAGGGCTTTAGAGGCCACTTGCTCTGTAGAGCTTTAGGGGCCCCTTGCTCTGTAGGGCTTTAGGGGCCACTTGCTCTTTAGGGCTTTAGGGCCCCTTGCTCTGTAGGGCTTTAGGGGCCCCTTGCTCTGTAGGGCTTTAGAGGCCACTTGCTTTGTAGAGCTTTAGGGGCCCCTTGCTCTGTAGGGCTTTAGGGGCCCCTTGCTCTGTAGGGCTTTAGGGGCCCCTTGCTCTGTAGGGCTTTAGAGGCCACTTGCTCTGTAGAGCTTTAGGGGCCCCTTGCTCTGTAGGGCTTTAGGGGCCACTTGCTCTTTAGGGCTTTAGGGCCCCTTGCTCTGTAGGGCTTTTGAAGCCACTTGCTCTCTAGGGCTTTAGAAGCCACTTGCTCTATAGGGCTTTAGAGGCCCATTGCTCTGTAGGGCTTTAGGTGCCAACCACAACAGCTTACTGACCTGCCAGCAAGTATTCATTAGCCCCTAACTATAGTCAACAAGTAAATTCTCAGTGTATTTGCACCGACAAATACAAGTATACACCTCTCAGTATCATGACATTTGGCTGGTCTTTTCAATTAAATACAGTTGTATAAATTATGTACAGTTGTATAAATTATATACAGTTGTATAAATTATATACAGTTTTATACATTATATACAGTAGGATAAATTCTCATTACAGCTTGATTTTTTTTTTAACAAATTGTCTATACTTTGTTGATATAAGTGTAGTTCTTTGTCCATTTTACTTGTTGCTTTTGCAGATGACACTTAATTATTTGTTGTTAATAGGTTGGCGTTTGCATCAACTCTGATAATGTGACGAAACATTGTGAACTCTTGCGATAGAATCGGTATTAATTAATCATTGCCTTTTCTTGTGATATCAGTGTCGTATTTTATGTTCACGTTTGTACACAATACATCGTTCACCTCCTGGTTGGCGAGGCCTCTTGGGGAAGATAGAAGAGTCCTTTGGTAAAGAAGAAAGCAACGTCTTGCTCATCTAGAGGAAGATGTTGGCACGTCTTGTTCTTGTAGAGGAAGATGTTGGCACGTCTTGTTCTTGTAGAGGAAGATGTGGGCCCGTCTCGTTCATCTAGAGGAAGATGTGGGCACGTCTCGTTCATCTAGAGGAAGATGTGGGCACGTCTCGTTCATCTAGAGGAAGATGTGGACACGTCGTATTCTTGTAGAGGAAGATGTTGGCCCATCTTCATCTTTTTGGGGAAAGAAGAGGCAACGTCTTAAGATGTTACCTCAGCATTTTTTTTGTCCTAAACTCCGCTAAAGATTAGATCCATTATTATTTTATTTTCTTGTCTGATTTCATTCGTCTTCACTGTCTACTATTTTCTCTGGCTGTACTTCTCGTGATCCAAATAATAATTACCTTTAATATTTCAACACAAACAGACTAATGTGTAGGTTTATGGTGCCTTTGAGAATAATGGCAGCGTCACTCAGTTTGGTGAGGTTAATCACCGATTGGTCTGATCAGAGGTTGGATTGGTAATTGGGCAGAAGTTTCCCAGTAAATCCTCTAAATTATATATATTGATTATATAAAAAAATGTCTATAACGCTGCCAATGATGATCAATAATATATGGAATCTTTAGTAACAGATCATTCTTCATTCATTCCTTCACCCGTTGCAACATGTATCATTGACGAGGATGCCAGGCTGCTGGGAGATGGGTGGGCGGGGGGAAGATGCAGCCTCCGCGCCGACTCTTTCATTCTCACGCGAGATCACTGCTAATACTGTTGAAAAATCTACCTCTTCGGCCACAGAGCTTTTGTACTTGGCAGCATTATGCTCCTGGTTCTTGGTTGTGGTTCTTGGTGGTGGTCCTTGGTGGTCCTTGGTGGTGGTCCTTGGGTGTGGTCCTTGGTGGTGGTCCTTGGGTGTGGTACTTGGTGGTGGTCCTTGGGTGTGGTACTTGGTGGTGGTCCTTGGGTGTGGTCCTTGGTTGTGGTCCTTGGGTGTGGTTCTTGGTTGTGGTACTTCGGGGTGGTCCTTGGTTGTGGTCCTTGGGTGTGGTTCTTGGTTGTGGTCCTTGGTTGTGGTCCTTGGTTGTGGTCTTTGGTTGTGGTCCTTGTGGGTGGTCCTTGGTTGTGGTCCTTGGGTGTGGTTCTTGGTTGTGGTCCTTGGTTGTGGTCTTTGGTTGTGGTCCTTGGTTGTGGTCCGTGGTTGTGGTCCTTGGGTGTGGTCCGTGGTTGTGGTCCTTGGGTGTGGTCCGTGGTTGTGGTCCTTGGGAGTGGTCCGTGGTTGTGGTCCTTGGGTGTGGTCCGTGGTTGTGGTCCTTGGGTGTGGTCCTTGGGTGTGGTCCGTGGTTGTGGTCCTTGGGTGTGGTCCGTGGTTGTGGTCCTTGGGTGTGGTCCTTGGGTGTGGTCCGTGGTTGTGGTCCTTGGAAGTGGTCCGTGGTTGTGGTCCTTGGGTGTGGTCCGTGGGTGTGGTCCTTGGGGGTGGTCCGTGGTTGTGGTCCTTGGGTCTGGTCCTTGGCCCAACAGCCTTTGAAACATTCAGCTTGAACAGATTTTTTTTGACCGCATCACTGGTGAGGTAAATTTCCTCCAAGGTTGTTCGGTTTGCCTCCTCATTTAATGCAGGGACCTCTCCTTGTTCTATTGTGAAAACCTCCTGGAATCTCTTGTTGAGTTCTTCACACACCTCTTTGTCGTTCTCTATGTATCTGTTCTCCCCTTTTCTCAGTTTCATCACGTGTTCCTTCACTGCTGTTTTTCTCCTGATGTGGCTGTGGAGCAGCTTTGGTTGGGTCTTGGCTTTACGCGCGATGTCATTTTCGTACTGTCTCTTTGCTTCTCTCCTCACTCTGAGGTACTCATGTCTGGCCCTCTGGTATCTCTCCCTGCTCTCTGGTGTTCTGTTGTTCCTGTAGTTTCACCATGTTCTTTTACTCAATTGCTTCGCTGCTGCACATTCCTGGTTGAATGTCGCATTCCCCAGATTCTTCTGTTGCTCTTCATTTTTTACTTTATGGACTGGGATAAACCTGTCTGCAGCCTCCTGACACTTCTGAGTGACATAATCCATCATATCCTGTACAGTATTTTCTCTGAGTTCTGTTTCCCATGGTATTCCCGTTAGGAAGTTCCTCATCTCGTCATATTTTCCTCTTCGGTAATTTAGTCTTTTTCCTTCCAATCCCATCCTTGGATAGGTTATCCCTACTTCTACCAGATTCTCAAGTATCAATACACTGTTGTTACTCTTTCCTATGGGGGCATCATATTTGACTTTCCTTATTTCTGAGCCATTTAAGGTGAAAATCAGGTCGAGTTTAGCTGGTCCGTCATTTCCTCTCATTCTTGTGGGCCCTTTGACATGTTGGCTCAGAAAGTTCCTTGTACTCACTTCCAAAAGTTTAGATCTCCACGTGTCTTCACCTCCATGTGGGTCCCCATTCTCCCAGTCTATCTTTCCATGGTTGAAATCGCTCATGATTAAGAGTCTGGATCCATTCCTGCAAGCAACTGAAGCCGCTCTCTCTATTATGTTAATGGTAGTCATGTTGTTTCTGTCGAACTCTTGTCTGGGTCTTCTGTCATTTAATGGAGGGTTGTAAATGACTGCCACTATTATCTTAGGTCCACCCATTGTCATAGTTCCTGTTATGTAATCTCTGAATCCGTTGCCGCCCGGAATTTCCATCTCTTCAAAGCTCCAGTCTTTCCTTATCAGCAGAGCCGCCACTCCTCCTCTCCCGTCTCTCTCTTTCCTTACTATATAAAAGTCCTTTGGAAACACAGCATTTGTTATGACTCCTGACAATTTTGTTTCTGTGAGTCCTATTACATCTGGGTTTTCTTCCTGCTCCCTTTCTGCCAGTTCACTTGCTTTGTTGGTAATCCCATCGATGTTTGAGTACATTACCTTGAAGCTCACTTTCCTATGTCCATTTTCAGCCACCCTCCCCACTAGTGCAGGAAGCTGTTCCATGGGAATTGCTGCTTGGGTAGGTTCATCCTCCTGTGGGGTAGTTACCAGGGGTTCTGAGGGAGGTGGGGTGGAGGGGAAGGAGGGGCAGGGGGAGGATGGCTTAGAACTGGGGTGGGGGGATGGAGGACTTAGTTCGTGTCTGGGCCGGCTTGAGGCAGGAGGAAGACCAGGGGGTGGGAGGGAAGGGGGTACTCGGGGTAGGGAAGGTGGAATTGGGTGGAATGGTGGAACTCCCCACCTATAGGGTGGTGAGTTGGGATGTTGTAGTCCCCTCTGGGGTTCCCGAGGTGCTGGGTTGGGGTTCCACACTCCCCCCTGGCATTGCTGGGTTCGGGGTTGAGGTTCCCTGGCTCCCTCCCCTCAGCCTGCGCCTTTTCCTTGCATCTGCTGTCTGTATTATCTCTGTCCTGGTCATGTCCCTCTGAAGGAATACCTGAATAATTCGTTACATATTTCAGTTTGCTCTTTTTTGCTAGTATGTCCTCTTTGATGCACTCGTTTTTTAGCACTACCTTGATCAACCGGTCTTTGTCTTTGTTGTACTGGCCAATCCGGAAAAACTTTTCTATGTTTCAGCCCTTTCCAGACCTCCTTTAGTATCCCTGCTACTGCAGCTTTGTCCTTAGACGTCCATTCTTCCCTTGTGGAACCCTCTTGTTCCTTAACACCTATCACAACTACAGCTCTTTTCCTTTCCAGTAACTGGCTCGTGCATCTAGCTGCCTCCTCTGAGGTTACTGCTTTCATTACAACTTCCTTGACTGTGGACATTCCTCCTGGGCCCTTCAGCATTTCAGCAAAGGTGGCACACATTGTAGGGGTCCCTGCCATTGCTACATCTCCTGCTACCTGGGGGTTGGTCCCCTGGGCCACAGTCTGATGAGATCCTTTTTTTTAGGTTTGTTATCTCTTCTTGCGCTGCCTTTAGTTCATTCTGCAGTGTATTTATGAGTCCTCTCATGTCTTTCAGTTCCTGAGTGATTTCCCTCCATGCGCGAACAGTCATCTTCATGTATGACTCGTCCTGTTCCTCTCCTCCACCTGTGTTCTGTTTTCTTACCATCCTGCTTGATCCCTTTTCTTTTCCCTAGCGTTTGTTAGTCTACACTAACATCAGTGTGTGTGTGTGTGTGTGTGTGTGTGTGTGTGTGTGTGTGTGTGTGTGTGTGTGTGTGTGTGTGTGTGTGTGTGTGTGTGTGTGTGTGGGCAGAGAGGAGGGGGAAGAGGAAGGAGTGGTAGAGAGAGGAAGGAGAGGGGGAGAGAGGAAGGAGAGAGGGGGAGAGGAAGGATAGAGGAAGGGGAGGGAGATAGAGGAAGGAGAGGGGGAGAGAGAGGGGGAGGGTAGGGAGAGTGGGGGAGAGCGAGGGAGGAGAGGGAGAGAGGAGGAGAGAGGGAGATCGGGAAAGAAGGAGAGAAAGTGTGGGGAGTGGGAGGGGGGGGGAGAGTATTGCGTTAGTGAGATGGGGGGGTAAGAGAGGGGGTGGATTATGAGTGAGGTCTTATCCCCTTTCCACGAAAGGTGTTAATCCTTTCTAGCCTAGCTGGACGTTTGTGTTTGTGTGTGTTTGTTTTTGCGTGTGCGTGCGTGTGTGCTTGCAAACGTACGTGTGCGCGCTTGCAAACGTACGAGTGCGTGCGTGCGTGTGTGTGTTACGGGGGTCCCGTAAATGTCAACCTCTACCCAAAATGAGCCACTTTGAGATTTTAAATGTATATGATATACTGAACAAGAACTTGATAATATTTTACCTCTGTATACCTGAAGAATTGACGAGAGAGGGATACCTGCCTGTCAGCCTCCCGCTCACACAACCAGGTGAGTGATCCGTCGTCGCCTCCCACGTGGTGATTCACTAATCCAGTAGATTGGTGATGGCGGTTCTTCTCTATCTAACACAAATCTCTGGAGTCAGTCACTGTATCGGTATGTCTGTTGTGTTACAGTTCACCAATTCACTGTACCACTGATCACTTGACCCAATATGTAAACAAAGCCACGTGGGCCCTCCCACGTGGCCTGTCTGGTGAACACAAAGTTCTAGTGATATCACTGTATTTTTCTTACCTATTCGCGGCGGTTATACGCTTTGTGGTACCCTTAGATCTGTTATCTGTCACTGTAGCCTTAATTAACCCCAAAATATTGGCGTGTATTGCAGCGTGTGACCCCAGCGACCCCTCCCTGCGCAACCCGTTCTCGCAAATTCGTAAAGTCAATATTGACTTATTAACTACGTGCATAGGTGATATACTAAACATAATAGATACCCCTAAAAAGATTCATAGAAAACACAGACCTTACCTAACCTTGTTAGTATCTTAAGATAAGCATCTTATTGCTTCGTAATTACAATTATTACTTAACCTATACCTATTATAGGTTAGGTAATAATTGTAATTACGAAGCAATAAGATGCTTATCTTAAGATACTAACAAGGTTAGGTAAGGTCGGTGTTTTCTATGAATCTTTTTAAGGGTATCTATTATGTTAAGTATGTCACCTATGCACATATTTAATAAGTAAATATTGACTTATTAAATTTGCGAGAACGGGTTGCCCTGCGCGGCTGGGTCGACTCGGCTTGTGGTCCTTGGTTGTGGTCCTTGGATGTGGTCCTTGGTTGTGGTCCTTGGGTGTGGTCCTTGGTTGTGATCCTTGGGTGTGGTCCTTGGGTGTGGTCCTTGGGTGTGGTCCTTGGGTGTGGTCCTTGGGTGTGGTCCTTGGGTGTGGTCCTTGGGTGTATCTAGTGTTCATATTTGAGAATGAATGACGGAATGCCCGTCATTTGTTAGAGGTTAATTACCAGGGATTTCAAGTTCATTTAACTAATAATTTGTTTTAATTCCTATCTGCTCTTTGTGAGAAAACATTTCAGTCTTCAGACTGCTTCAGTGTGCTATTATGTGTTTACCTTCTACAAATGCTTCCACAGTATCTAGTACTGTGTCTGGGTTTTCCATTTTAATGACTTCAATTGTCTTAATTTCTGCAGTTGGGCTTTTTCTCGCTCTCGAGAAATCCCTCCATATATTTCCAGTTTTTTTTATGAGTTCTTTGGTTACATATGCTGCCTACTAACACCTTTCTTCCTTCTCTCATATATTAATGTTTTAGGAGTCCAGTGTGAGATCTTAGGAAGTTCTGTCTCTCAAGCTCTAACGTTTTAAGTTAGGAATTCTTTGTTAAGCCGTGATTGTTTAAGGTGTTTGAATGATTTTAATCATTAATGTAAAAATTGGGTTGGATATAACCTCGGAGCCTCCAAACTCCTTGTAAGTTCGAGTAGATTTCAGGTTGTGTTGCTGTATTTTTTTTAGCACATCGTTGTGTAGTGGGTAATATGCGCGTCTGGGGTGACCCACGACGAGAGTTTGAGTCCGCCGGCCTGCTCCAGGGGGGGGGGGGGGGGGGTTCTCGTAGATACATCACCATATTGTGATTTCAGCGCAAATGTTCTCCCCTGGTTGCACTCTGATAGCTGAGAGTAATTGACACTCATTAGTGTAGGTAGATGTTCAATTTTCACACCCAAACTCTTTAATCTTTAATTAATTTAACCAATAGCATCGAGTCTGTCTAGCTTTGTGAAGTGTTGTATGGGATTTGATATACAGATTTACGTCTGTCTTTCATAAACAGTGTTCGAGGTGTCTTTTTACATAGTGTCATTAATTTACCTTTACAATGTGGGGATAGTAAACCTTTTCAATTAGTGTTTATGGTAATGAACTGTTATATACTCGTCTTTGTCACTAATTATTATTTAATATCTTCTTTTATTTATGTGGCGAAATGCATTTTAAAAATAGGCTGTTACTGCTTCCATATTCTTTCGAAAATTGACAAGTACGAATCATAATTGTAACTGATATTTCTTACGCATTTAAGTTGTGT
>NC_091224.1:17452830-17535330 GCF_040958095.1 Procambarus clarkii | reverse complement strand
CCGGTCTCCTCCTTGAGTCAGGCACGTAGCTGTGCTATCCGGCCTTCCTATTGAACCACGCACATATAACCGCGTTATCCGGCCACGCACCGGAATGCAGCCGGTGGCGTGGCAGCTTTAAACCCGAGCTTTACATTCCGTAGTCCGGTATAAAAGGAATGCGACCTTGAATATTTTAAGGTCACGTGACACCGAGTCTGTCAATGGCTGCTTTGGAATTCAACAAATAATGCATTTGGGTGAAGCTTTAACCTATCTTGTTCTCTCTCAATTACCTCAGGCAATTTACCAGCATGTGCACTATGCCTTAAAGAGGTAAATCAGGTATTCAAAGCCACCTCACCCGACACTATTGCAAAAATAAGTCTGCTTCAGAGGTACTCCACCCAGAACACATCACTCCTGTTGCAAAAATAAGTCTGCTTCAGAGGTACTCCTCCCAGGACACATCACTCCTGTTGCAAAAATAAGTCTGCGTCAGAGGCACTCCACCCAGGACACATCACTCTTATTGCAAAAATAAGTCTGCTTCAGAGGTACTCCACTCAGAACACATCACTCCTGTTGCAAAAACAAGTCTGCTTCAGAGGTACTCCACTCAGGACACATCACTCCTGTTGCAAAAATAAGTCTGCTTCAGAGGTATTCCACACAGCAAAATGGTCTGGCCTCGTAAAAATGCGATTTGCGGCTTTGATTACTAGTGCAATGCAAAATCAAATCATTTAGCTCATCAATTAATGGTTAATTACGCTTATATGTCCCTATTGCTGGATCGTGATGAGTGCTCTCAGTGTTCATATTTATCGAGGCATTGAACATTACTTGGACACGTCAGATGAGTTCATGATGGTTTGTTCAATCTTGTGTGTTCATGTTTGGCCGAATGTTGAGAGGCTTCGTTTCTGAGCATAATGCTAGGTGCACAGTAGCTCTTGAACGTTTCTGAGCATAATAATAGATGCACAGTAGCTCTTGAATGTTCCTGAGCATAATGCTAGGTGCACAGTAGCTCTTGAACGTTTCTGAGCATAATGCTAGGTGCACATTAGCTCTTGAACGTTTCTGAGCATAATGATAGGTGCACAGTAGCTCTTGAACGTTTCTGAGCATAATGCTAGGTGCACAGTAGCTCTTGAACGTTCCTGAGCATAATGCTAGGTGCACAGTAGCTCTTGAACGTTCCTGAGCATAATGCTAGGTGCACAGTAGCTCTTGAACGTTCCTGAGCATAATGCTATGTGCACAGTACCTCTTGAACGTTCCTGAGCATAAGGTTAAGTTCACAGTAGCTCTTGAACGTTCGTGAGCATAATGCTAGGTACACAGTACCTCTTGAACGTTCCTGAGACTAAGGCTAAGTGCACAGTACCTCCTGAACGTTCCTGATCATAAGGCTAAGTGCACAGTAGCTCTTGAACGTTCCTGATCATAATGTTAGGTGTACAGTAGCTCTTGAACGTTTCTGAGCATTATACTAGATGCACAGTAGCTCTTGAACGTTCGGGAGCATAAGGCTAAGTGCACAGTAGGACCGCTACGTTTGGGGGTGATGGTGCGCTAAGCAACGCCTCTAATCCTTACCCAAGTTGTTCCTTGATTCTAGATCTCGAACACTACGTCTTGGGCTCATGATGGCTTGAACAACGGCCCTGATCCTTGGTGTATCTAGCCCCCCCCCCCCTTGAAGATTCATATTAATATAATACACTTCAGAGATGTCAACAGTTCGCTGTCCCTAACCTCGGTGAACCTAACCTAACCTTCCCTAACTTTACCTCACCTCACCTAACATAACCTAACCTCACCTAACCTCATCTAACCTAACCTAACCTAACCTTCCCTAACTTTCCCTAACTTTACCTCACCTAACATAACCTAACCTCACCTAACCTCATCTAACCTAACCTAACCTTCCGTAACTTTACCTCACCTTCCGTAACTTTACCTCACCTCACCTAACATAACCTAACCTCACCTAACCTCATCTAACCTAACCTAACCTAACCTAACCTTCCCTAACTTTACCTCACCTCACCTAACATAACCTAACCTCACCTAACCTCATCTAACCTAACCTAACCTAACCTAACCTTCCCTAACTTTACCTCACCTCACCTAACATAACCTAACCTCACCTAACCTCATCTAACCTAACCTAACCTAGCCTTCCCTAACTTTACCTCACCTCACCTAACATAACCTAACCTCACCTAACCTCATCTAACCTAACCTAACCTTCCCTAACCTCACCTAACCTAACCTAACCTAACCTAACCTTCCCTAACCTCACCTAACCTCACCTAACCTAACCTTCCCTAACCTCACCTAACCTAACCTTCCCTAGCCTCACCTAACCTCACCTAGCATAACCTCACGTCATCTCGTCTAACCTCACCTCAGTGAAGCTAATTTCTAAACAGATTACTGCCTGTGCTACAAGAACATTCAAGCGATTTCATAATATGACATAAAATTACATACCTGGGCTTCCTAATCGTTACGGGACTTTCCTTTAAAATACATAGTGCAATTATTTAGTAATGTGTAACTGTCTTCAGTTCAGTGGTATATCGTATTATTTTCGCGTTATTCTTTCACGGCTCTCTCCTCTCATGGTGGATCATGTCAGGGGTGACACGAGCCCTTCATGGTGTGTCACGTCAGGGGTGACACGAGCCCTTCATAGGGGGGTCATGTCAGGGGTGACATGAGCCCTTCATGGGGGGGGTCATGTCAGGGGCGACACCAGCCTTTCATGGTAGATCATGTCAGGGATGACACCGATCCTCATTTTTCTTGATAACGTCAAATCCTATCTCCAACTATATACAACTAGTACATATATGTACTAGTTGTATGCACAGTTTAAATATATACAATTCATATGTACCACTTGATGGTATATTATATACCCTTGTCGTGCTGGAAATCTTTTGATAAGTCTTCACGCTACGGACACCAATTGTACCAGAGAAGTGCAGGAACACTGGACCATCCTACATGATAACTGTTCCACGTGGTACAGGAACACTGGACCATCCTACATGATAACTGTTCCATGTGGTACAAGAACATTGTACCATCCTACATGAGAACTGTTCCATGTGGTACAAGAACATTGTACCATCCTACATGATAACTGTTCCATGTGGTACAAGAACATTGTACCATCCTACATGAGAACTGTTCAACGTGGAACAAGAACACTGGACCATCCTACATGAGAACTGTTCAACGTGGAACAAGAACACTGGACCATCCTACATGATAACTGTTCCATGTGGTACAAGAACATTGTACCATCCTACATGATATACTGTTCAACGTGGAACAAGAACACTGGACCATCCAGGATGAGAACTGTTCCACGCGGTACAAGAACACTGAACAATCCTACATGAAAACTGTTCGACCTGGTACAAGAACACTAGACCATCCTACATAAGAACTGTTCCACGAGGTACAAGAACACCTACCCCAGCCTTCAGGGATAATACTCTAATAATACCAACAGTACAATAAAAAGAACACAATACAGTATAAACTAATAAGGGAGGTGCCAGTACCTCCAAGACCAACTACCCCGAGAGAGAAAACCTGTTAAACCTCCTAACAATACATTGGAGGCAAATCACAGTGATGAATATGAATATATTTCATCTCATCAACACTCAAAAATATTAAGCAGTAGGAGGGTGTTGTGCCCTGGAGGCTCGCTTCACGCCCCGCGGGGACCCACGGCGGCAGCTTTCATAAAGGGGCGAGGCGGACTGAGCGTGAAACGAGTCCTCAGAAGGGGGATCGAATCTCTTTACCTAATTGCTTTCTCTTTTTTTTTTTTTTTTTTTTAGAATTCAAGTTTGCTGCTGTTAATGGCGGAACGAATTCTAATACCGTTTGCTCGAGCCTAATGTGATAATGGTTACTTTACATCTTGTGAGGAGAGGAAACTTTCTATAGAAAGTTTTAATGTAAACTTTAGAGACACTTTCTAAAGCGTTTCCTACAACTTTCATTAAATATGCTTCAAGCTGCATTTTTTTTCACTTTTAAAATGTATTTTTCTACTTTCTAAATGAAAGTGTCAACACATTATTAACTGTATAATATTTATTACACTGCTCTGTGGAATATACTTTAGAGAATGAGACTAGAGCCAATTATACTTGTAACCTGTTGGCCAATGAAGGGCAGGAAATATTTATAATCAGATCCCCCATCGATTCATAACCGATGCTTGGAAAAGCCTCGTGATCCCGTATCTCTCATGATACCCGGTGTGTCATCCATGTATCACCATTTCTATTGAGTACACTGAGTATATTTGTTTAACATAAAGCAAAACACAGTTTTTCTTCTCAACGTCAGCTAGAAATCAACACATTAGTGCCCGAAACGCTATGCGTATTAGTGGCTTTAGGTATTTGTATGTACTAGCTCTCCCTATAAATAATCAGAATGTTTGTAACTCTGCATCTATGTATGTACTTTTCCTAAATAAAATATTAGTATTATTATTATTATAAAACATTAAGCTATCAGCTGGTGCCTTCCGAGCTCCGTGTCTGATGGTATTTCAAGTTACAACCAATTTAAAAATTATAGAACTTATAAGAACTATTTGGTCTAATGATCTGATGCAGCCAATAATTTCACGTTTTGAGCTAATAATTTTGTAAAGTGAACGAGAGAAGTAAAAAAAAAAATACAAATTCTTAGGGCAAGTGATAGCACATACATGCATTATATTAAGCCTAAGATAGGAAATAATAAGCCTAGGATTTGTTTATTTATTAAGTGGACACATTAATTACGTTCTTAGTTACGTTCCTATTTTCAGAGTACCCCCATTAGTCAATTTCAATAACACAAACTACCTCAGTTACTGTTCCTGGGTAGTAAGTGTTATTTCTGACTGTCTGTGCCCCCTAGTCTATAGAACATGGTTAATATTCCGCCTGAACCGTTGGGTTGACCTTAGTGTCAGACAGTATAGAGATGTCTATAAGGTACCTTCAGGTACCTGCCGGGTGCTCACCTGCGGCATATTGTTTAATAAGACGCGGTCTTCAGGTTCCTCCAAGACGTCCATCTTAAACTGTCTGTGACAATGACCAAAGCGAAGTTGGTGGTGAATAATATCCATTTTCTATAATAGGGAGACATAAACAATTACAAAAATTACGCATGCACCTCTTTTTTTACAGTGTAATGCAAAACGTGAATTAATTGGGATAGAACAGTTTAGTTTTATAGGTTTGAGTAATTTGTTGAGATAATTAGTATCGTTAGGATGAGTTGTGCGGTTGAGTAGCTTTTTACCTCTTCATGGTACTGTTGGTAATGTGTGATTGTGGGAAGTTCAGAGACGCGAGTTCAATCCCACCCATTTTCAAATTATTTTATCATAGATGAATTAAGAACGAGTAAGCGCCTGCGCCCGGGTCTCTCCCACCCCCCCACCCCCCCACTTCCCCCTCTTTACCTAGCCCCACCTCTCGATCCCTATCTTCCCCCTCTTCCACCCCCCCCCCCCTCTTAGAAACATTACACAAACTTGCGTCATTCTTGTTATCAAGGGCCATTGTTTCACTGATTCTATATACGTCTAACATACTGCATTGAGATCTGTGGCCAGATTCACGAAGCAGTTACGCAAGCACTTACGAACCTGTACATCTTTTCTCAATCTTTAACGTTTTTTTTTATTATTAAACAGTTAATGAGCTCCAAAGCACCAAGAGGCTGTTTATAACAATAACAACAGTTGATTGGGAAGTTTTCATGCTTGTAAACTGTTTAATAAATGTAACCAAAGCCGTCAAAGATTGTGGAAAGATGTACACGTTCGTAAGTACTTGCGTAACTGCTTCGTGAATCTGGCACCAGGACTCTGTTTCCCAGGATCTATTACAAGTTTCCTAGCTACTTCGTTTTTCTTCATGTAAAACCCCTATTTTTTTCATTTTTTTCAGATAAGCGATTAGAGTGGATATAAAAATAATACGATTTGAATATCTAGACAAAATTATTAGTTTAAAAGATATAGATAAAAGTAACAACTTAAGAATATAGACAAAAAAGTAGCAAAACTACACTGCATAGCACAAATCCTGTGACCAGAAAGTATAGACAAAGTTCTGATACAACAGTCTTCAATCATTATAAAATAATACATGAATTACTTCAAGATATTAGACAATTTATTTAAATAAATTACAGTAAAATCTAAATTACACAAAGAATACTAACGAGAAATAAATAAACTATGAACATCCCAAAAAAACAGTTTGCCACAGAAATCACCTGATTCACATAGCATTTCACAGTCCCATTCACGGTAAAAATTTAGATTAAAAACTATTTTTTTTTTATGGAAAGCGAGAGTGGAGCCAATTATGAGCTCTTATTGTTAATTGTAAATTGACAATTGTAAACAAGGAGACTCCTCACTGCGATTGCTTACTCGTTTTGTTTGATATCAACTTTGATGAAATAAAATTATGATGAACTAATAGATAACTTTAAAAAAATATGTTTTTAGGGGGTCTGGAAACATTGAAATGTTGATCTCTTTTATGATAAAAGTCTGACGTTTAATTATGATTAAATGATTTCTAATTATCGGTGATCTGGTGATTAGAAATTGCTGCTGGTTATTTGGGACGTATAAATTGGCCACATGAAATTGGTGTTCCTACTATTTATGCCCCCTATTGGTGTCCCCTATTAGTAACAAGATAATTCAAAATTAGGTCGTCAGTATATCAGATTAGGACAATTGGTGATTACTGAATTACATAAGAAATTTTTGAATAACTCGACCTGCAGAAAGTGTATTGACCAATACGACGCAGCTACCCATTTATTTTCACCTAAACTCATTCACACATTTGTCTAACATTCTCTTCCAATCAATCCATCACACTTTTTATGCTCCTCGATACTTTGTTACATAAATTATACAGCAATTTTTCTAAACCAGTATTTACATAATTCTTTGACGTAAATTATATATTTTCTGCAACTGTGTTAAAATTAGCTCGCCTTTGGAAAATTGGAATTAAACTAATCATTTTGTCTTTATTTGTATGTTTCATGCGTTGGTGCCTTGCAGGATTGTTCCTCATTGGTCACTAAATCAGTTTTAAAGATTCATTGTTTTTTTATTTGGTTTTAAAGCTTGATTATTAAAAAAACTGAGAGCAGAAATGGAGTAAATCTGAGTGGAATTGTGTGGTAAGTTGTGTGTCCTCAGGACTCCCCCCTGTGACCTCTGTTGTGGGAGAGTGTTGTAAGTGTTGTGGTCCAGACTGTCACCTATGACCTCTGTTGTGGGAGAGTGTTGTAAGTGTTGTGGCTCCAGACTGTCACCTGTGACCTCTGTTGTGGGAGAGTGTTGTAAGTGTTGTGGTCCAGGACTGTCACCTGTGTCCTCTGTTGTGGGAGAGTGTTGTAAGTGTTGTGGTCCAGGACTCCCCCCTGTGACCTCTGTTGTGGGAGAGTGTTGTAAGTGTTGTGGTCCAGGACTGTCACCTGTGACCTCTGTTGTGGGAGAGTGTTGTAAGTGTTGTGGTCCAGGACTGTCACCTGTGTCCTCTGTTGTGGGAGAGTGTTGTAAGTGTTGTGGTCCAGGACTCCCCCCTGTGACCTCTGTTGTGGGAGAGTGTTGTAAGTGTTGTGGTCCAGGACTGTCACCTGTGTCCTCTGTTGTGGGAGAGTGTTGTAAGTGTTGTGGCCCAGGACTCCCCCCTGTGACCTCTGTTGTGGGAGAGTGTTGTAAGTGTTGTGGTCCAGGACTGTCACCTGTGACCTCTGTTGTGGGAGAGTGTTGTAAGTGTTGTGGTCCAGGACTGTCACCTGTGTCCTCTGTTGTGGGAGAGTGTTGTAAGTGTTGTGGTCCAGGACTCCCCCCTGTGACCTCTGTTGTGGGAGAGTGTTGTAAGTGTTGTGGTCCAGGACTGTCACCTGTGTCCTCTGTTGTGGGAGTGTGTTGTAAGTGTTGTGGTCCAGGACTCCCCCCTGTGACCTCTGTTGTGGGAGAGTGTTGTAAGTGTTGTGGTCCAGGACTGTCACCTGTGTCCTCTGTTGTGGGAGAGTGTTGTAAGTGTTGTGGCCCAGGACTCCCCCCTGTGACCTCTGTTGTGGGAGAGTGTTGTAAGTGTTGTGGTCCAGGACTGTCACCTGTGTCCTCTGTTGTGGGAGAGTGTTGTAAGTGTTGTGGCCCAGGACTCCCCCCTGTGACCTCTGTTGTGGGAGAGTGTTGTAACTGTTGTGGTCCAGGACTGTCACCTGTGACCTCTGTTGTGGGAGAGTGTTGTAAGTGTTGTGGTCCAGGACTGTCACCTGTGACCTCTGTTGTGGGGGAGTGTTGTAACTGTTGTGGCTCCAGACTGTCAAGTGTGACCTCTGTTGTGGGAGTGTGTTGTAAGTGTTGTGGTCCAGGACTGTCACCTGTGACCTCTGTTGTGGGAGTGTGTTGTAAGTGTTGTGGTCCAGGACTCCTCCCTGTGACCTCTGTTGTGGAATACAAGATGCACGAACTGGGCGAGAAACATATTGATAAGAAATACACTCGTCGTAAGACGCCCCTGATAGAGGTTGACAGGAGCACGGGATAAGATGCATGGGATGCTGGGATTTATTCCCAGATGCTTCAGTAACAAGACATTTTAACGTTATTCTCGAGCTTTATCTTGTCCGTGTTTGGTTCAGCCTTAATAGGATTACACATGGGCGTGCCCTGGTGGGCGTGCCTTAGTGGGCGTGCCCTGGTGGGCGTGTCCTGGGGGACGTGCCCTGGTGGGCGTGCCCTGGGGGGCGTGTCCTGGTGGGCGTGCCCTGGTGTTGGTGCCCTGGGGGGCGTGTCCTGGGGGGCGTGCCCTGGTGGGCGTACCCTGGTGGGCGTACCCTGGTGGGCGTACCTTAGAGTGGACATACACGCACGTAAACGCGCGAACATTATTATGATAAACTTAATTGTGGTAATAAGAAGCTTTCCTTCGATTGGGAGATTAAACGAGCTAAAGTTTCCATTCTCCAGAAAGACGAGTCCAACCACTCGGGATGGACGATAGAGCCATACGGTCTCGCTTCATGCAGGTCGAGGTTCAATCCCCCGACTGTCCAAGTAGTTGGGCACCATTCCTTTCCTTCCCGTCCCATCCCAAATCCTAATCCTGACCCCCTTCCCAGTACTATATAGTCGTAATGGCTTGCCGCTTTCTCTTGATAATTCCCTCCCTTCCAGAAAAAACAAAGAGTAAAGGATAACACGACTCTTCTTTTACATGGATGAGAGGTTATATATATTTATATAAAAAAGAGCGGATATAAATGCGATCTATGATATAACAACACGTGAGAGAGAACAAGAACACACAAGAGAACTCACAACAATAGACGCAAACTGAACAACCCAAGATTCTTGACCAATCCAGGTAAACGATAGTTAGGAAAGAGAGCTATTGACCCGCGGAACAAGCCACAGCTGAGCAAAGTAGATGCGTGATCATCTCCATAAATAATTTTTAAATGATGTGCTCCACTTGGTAAAAAAAAAAAAAAAATATTAATTTAGCCTTCAAAACCTAATATATTTCACTGAATCACTTAACGTTCATCACTTAATGTTCCTGATGCGTTACGCTAAGGCACAACTTAGCATCTTCGGAGGCAGCCTGAGTGTTGATGAAAATGGGCGGAAACATCAGGAGATGTTCTTTGGAGGTATATTAGGGAGGCGAAGGGGGCTATACCCTCTGATGAAGGGGGCTGGAGAGTGCTTCCCTGTGTTGCTAACGCTTCACCTCAACCAATAACATGTTAAAAATTACTCACCGCAACTCTGACAACCTCTTCCATTCTCCTGGGGCTGTAGGAGACTCTAACCGCCGGCCCCAAGCGTGAGAGGACGAAGATCTATCGACTGGGCTATTTACTTTTTTTCACGCAGTTTCCTGTTTGTTTTGCCGACCGCTTCCCAATATTAGCCCTTATCGTGTCTACCTTTGACTCCTGCTCTTCCCACCTCATCCATCACCCTAACGCCAGCACCTAATACACTTCCCACATCATCCATCACCCAGACGCCAGCACCTAGTACACTTCCCACATCATCCATCACCCAGACGCCAGCACCTAATACACTACCCACATCATCCATCACCCTGACGCCAGCACCTAATACACTACCCACATCATCCATCACCCAGACGCCAGCACCTAATACACTACCCACATCATCCATCACCCTGACGCCAGCACCTAATACAGTTCCCACATCATCCATCACCCAGACGCCAGCACCTAATACACTTCCCACATCATCCATCACCCTGACGCCAGCACCTAATACACTACCCACATCATCCATCACCCTGACGCCAGCCCCTAATACAATACCCACATCATCCATCACCCAGACGCCAGCACCTAATACACTTCCCACATCATCCATCACCCAGACGCCAGCACCTAATACACTTCCCACATCATCCATCACCCAGACGCCAGCACCTAATACACTTCCCACATCATCCATCACCCAGACGCCAGCACCTAATACACTTCCCACATCATCCATCACCCAGACGCCAGCACCTAATACACTACCCACATCATCCATCACCCTGACGCCAGCACCTAATACAGTTCCCACATCATCCATCACCCAGACGCCAGCACCTAATACACTTCCCACATCATCCATCACCCTGATGCCAGCACCTAATACACTACCCACATCATCCATCACCCTAACGCCACCACCGAATACACTTCCCACATCATCCATCACCCTGATGCCAGCACCTAATACACTACCCACATCATCCATCACCCTAACGCCACCACCTAATACACTTCCCACATCATCCATCACCCTGATGCCAGCACCTAATACACTACCCACATCATCCATCACTCAGACGCCAGCACCTAATACACTACCCACATCATCCATCACCCAGACGCCAGCACCTAATACACCTCCCACATCATCCATCACCCTGATGCCAGCACCTAACACACTTCCTGTGGGGAAATCTGGCTCTAGTTTAATACTAATAAAGTGTGTAATTCTATAAATGCAAAACAATGAATAAATCTAAGATAGCTCGCATGACCAGAATGCATTGTTCAATGAGAGAACCAGTGACTTATGGATCTCTATGATTATATGTAATTATATTCTATTAAGCAATGACTGTAAATTGTATGCATGCTAGAACCAGCTTCCCATGACACTTTTTTTTTTTAGGGGGGGGGGGGTCTTCTATGAGGTTAGTCTATGTGTGTAACATATATTATGTGATAATAATAATGATAATATGCACACACAATGATAAATAAAATGTAATGCAAGAAATACTACTGCATATTAAAATTCAAATCATGTATCTTGATTAATATGCGATGATTAGAAATGCTTGATTCTCAATAATTAAATTCTATCTACAATGAAAACTGATTAAATCTCAGCTGTGACAGATGGACGTAGGTGGAGTCCAATCTGTACAATAGTCTGGAAACAGCTTGGGATAGTGATCCTAGGAACACGTGAATATATGACAGTCACACGCTTCCTCATTGGTGTTGCACCAGGCTGCAATAATTAGATTCCATAATTTCCACTCCAAATTAGTATTCACATACATAAATGCAATATCTAAATATTTGGAGGGGAGTAAACAGCACTTACATTGGGGTTTATTTTATCGCCTGCAGCGTTACGACATGGTACCTATATTTCTTATCATCTGAGCCACAAATTAACAACTGAACAAGGTAAAAATGCCTGCCGAACTGGTGTCCGGGATTCTGGTAAGCTGCGCCCTCATTCTGACGTCCGAGGATGTACGGATGCCTTCTAGATTGTAAGATTTGTAGGAACCGCTTCGGAACACCGTACTGCCAGTTGATCGAAAATGGCGAGAGTCCTCCTTCCTTCCCCAAAGTCGCGCATGCGCATAACTCCCAGTAGGGGGCCCGAGCATAAATTATATTTCATCATTAAAGCTAACTAGGGAAGGAAGTGTTTATGAATACTCTTTATATTTTGATTAAACACTTGATGTGGTGATGTTTGATTCTCACCGTGCAGGTCAGTTAATGTAGACTGCACAAATAAAACGAGAATCCTTTGGAGGTGGAAATGCTTTTAGATTATTAACTTTATTTAGATTTATTAACTAGAACAGCGATCAAGCTGGGTAAAGGAATTCCAGTAAACTTTTGTATACTAAATGAGGTAAACCTAAATAATTAGCCCTAATAAAGGAAAGTAAATGGTTGAACTTCTATTAGATCTACAGATATGTGGAAATTTATTCTCCGTGGGTGGCTGAAGCAACACTGCACAATTCTAGGAGAAATTACAAGATGTTCCACATCCTAATGCAATGAATTCTGTGATACTAAACTACGAATTAGTAGTGTGAGTTAATTATGACACTTAGTATAGGAAATATATCCCATTGTACTAAGGATTAGTAAATGAGTATGAAGCCTAATACAGGAAATACATCCTATTGTATTAGGGATGAGAATAACTGTTGGAAATTTCCAACACTTCCCACCTCATCCATCATCCTGAGGTAACGATTGTAAACACCATAGTAACGATTGTAAACACCATAGTAACGATTGTAAACAGCATAGTAACGATTGTAAACACCATAGTAAAGATTGGACCAATCACAGCTGCTACCATTGTAACAACAGCTGGTGTCGCCACTATGCTGACACACACTGTTATGGTCTTTATAAACTTGTAACCCTGAAGGCTGTAATTACTGTATTGTGTAACCCCAAAGAACTGTGAAGTGTCCGCCCTCTCATCGGAAAATTCTCACACCAGAAAAACTTTTTCATAGTCATATAATCAATCATATGTTGCAACTTTTTCTCACTGTTAAAGTCTCCACACTTTTACTACTAAACTTTGAGCATGTAGAGTATAACACTTGTAATATATAATCAGAGAGATATCACACTAAAGTGATATTTATATCAATGGGAAAATGAACTGATTGATCTTATTTGCACGAGTTGGTTTCATGTGATGTTATTTCCATGTGCAGATTCGAAAAACAGTCCCTCTAATATTTTCCCCGTGTAAATTAACAGGAACCTCTCTTGCCTGCTCCCTAGAAAATACAGATTTAGAAATTTTAATCAGTCTCAATAAGTTTGATATGTTATTATAGAGTGGATTCTAGCTGTATTGGATCTTTGGTCTCTGGGTCTGCAATTTCTCCAGCTTTGAATGAGGCTGTTAGTATGCAACAATATTCTACCCTAGAGAGTAACATTGTCTTGAAAAGCATCTGTCGGAAAATCCGACACCATTTAATAATCATACAGATAATAGCTGTATTACCAACAAGTTACCCATAGAAAACGTAACTTGTAGTGGAATTACCATCTAAAGAAAACGGGATATCATCACCACATACTATTATAATTCACCAGCTATTCTGCTGGGAATTGTTCTTAAATACATTAGTCTTTGGTCTTTACCATCATAAAAACATCTTATATAAATTAACTTAATTATCAATATTAAAGTAGAGTAAATGTGACCCTTCTATCACTTTCTGACATGTGGACAATGTAAGCCAGGCGTGAGAGTGAGGAAGGAGGGCAGCCATTGTTTATACTAGACCAGAGGCTCACACGGGAGCAAATTCGGCTCCTGTTAAATTTACTTGGACGTAGTGTTATGGAAACTAAAGGTGTACCATTATCAACACGCTGTCTACAAATTCAAGTTAAGTGTTCTTTCCGAAACCCATTATCTATCATTAGTGGCCATTAATGTCATTGGGTAGGGTTAGCCGGTTAGAACGCGAAATCGCCTCATACTAAAGGTAATTAAGCCAGGTCTTTAATGTTCCATGTACAGTTTTCTCTGATATAGCTTGTCATATATAGAATCTGGCTTCACAGCTAGCGCCCTTTTGACAGGTCAAGACGAGGAGGAAGACTTTGTGCACCAGTTACTGGGTGATGGAAGCTACCTCAAAGAGGATAATTTGGTGTCTACACCCTAGTTATACCTGGTGGACTAACCTGCTGTACTATAAGATAAGGAACCTTTTCAATGTATGTAGTTAATACTGTAGTTTGATTGGCTGCATATATATTAATTTAATAACCCCCCCTAATGTGTAGAGGATCGATTTGTGAGATTATTGCAGAAATACAGTCCACTTATCATTATACAAATTGCTATCGAAGTATATAAATTAACGTAAATATAAATTCATATAAATTAAATAAATATAAATCTCACAGGTCGGTTCCCACAGCATCATCATTGTATAGCATCCCTTGTTCGAAAGGTTCTTGTTATCCAACCTGTCATTTTTTTGCAGTTGTGACAGCTACTTTATTGTGTTTATAAAGTAATTATGTCGGAGGACATAATTATTCCTAGATCATTTAAACTGCTATTTCGTTTTATAGCTTGACTTGACCGCGTTTTATAGATGGTTTCCCTATTTTCCCTAGCGCAGGAGCTGAAATTTATCTTCATTAAACACATTATTGTTATCTGTAGCGCATTGAAAGACCCAATTAACATCAGAATGGAGGTTTGTAGTGTCTTCTATATTGTCTACTCGCAAGAAAATTCTAGACGAAAAATTTATGAAAAATGACACTTGAAAATGATGATACAGCACTGTAGTGTATATCCTTGTCTGTGACTGATATGAGGATGAGAAAAAGTACCGATATTACTTTGTTGACTATTACACTCTGGGTTCCGTTCGTTAGGAAGTTAAAGATCCATCTCCCCACTTGTCAATAATTCCCTTTGAGCTACGTTGTTGCGAAATAACCACATGGTTACATTTGTCGAAAGCTTTTGCGAAATCTGTATATATTACATCTACGTTTCCCCTGTCTCCCATACCGCTTAAGGCCATGTCAGAGTGATCTAGCAATGGCGAGAGCTAGAAGCGCCCTGTTCTGAACCCTTGTTGCCAGGGGTTATGTAGAGGTTGTGATTCCATGTGATTTGTAATTTTAGTGGTTCTTAGCACTCTTTCAAACACTTTTATGATGTGGGGAAAAAGAGCTATTGGTGTATAGTTTTTTGCATCTGCTTTACTACCTCTTTTGTGAAGTTGTGCGATCTCCGCTGTTTTAAGTATCTCAGGGATAAGCGAGTATCTAGGCTCCATCTACAAAAGATGTTCATGGCCTGTGATTGTGGATTTTGTACGTCTTGATGAATTATAGGATTCCAAGAGTCTGGGGCCTGGTGCAGAGTGCATGGACCAGCAGTCTATGGCTACCATGAAGCCCAGTGGGGTAAGGGGTGACAGCTGGTATATGGTTCGATGTTGATATAACATTCATAAAGAATTCGTTTGGATCACTGATCTTCAATGTGTTCTGGGGGTTCACTAATTGATTAATGAAGATTAAGCCACCCAAAATGTTGCACGGGCATAAATAGCCCGTAAGTGGTGGCCCTTATCAGCCATTACCAGTATCAAGAGCTGATACTGGAGATTTGTGGAGGTGCGACTGCACCCTGCGTGACGGGAGATGTCTCCCGTGGGGTGTTCACTGAAAACCCCATCCCCTTACCCCCCACTCACCCTTCCGATATCCCAGCAAAACCCCATCCTCCTGTCTACCCCCTCCACACCCTCCCCTTCTCCCCCCCCCCCTCCACACACACTACGTGTCTGCCCCGCATACACTTTTCCTATCATCACCCCACACACTATCCTCCTATCCCCTAACAAACACACCTTTCCCATCTCCCCCAGTTACACTATCTCCCTCTCTCTCTCCTCCCTCCCCCTTTCCCTTCCACATACATCATCCCGATCTCCTCCCTCCCCCACACACATACATCATCCCAAAATCCCCCCCCCCCCACAACACATTCTCAATGCGACCACACACACACCAGCCTGTCCTCCTAAGGTTTCCAAACGTCAAGAAAACGGTCAATTGAAAGTACCCTTACCCTAACTTACCAGAGGACCCAAAACAGAAAACGGGACAGTACGTCACTTTCGCAAACGGCTTCCATTTTCAAATACGACAATTGTTAGCCTTGTGTAACGCATACGATCGACATGCGACGTTCTTTGTTAGAGGACGTACATGGTAATGGGTTACTCACACCTGGCTACCTGTCTCTTCATCACTGTAACTGTTTTTCCTACACAGTATCAGCGTCTCTGTAACTAAGAGGCTGCAGCCAGAATACAAATTTGTCATATGAATATATGTTTACCAACTCAATATATGATTACACTAATATTTTTTGAAGTGGATATAGGGACCGACCCTCCTTCGAGGGGGAGCACGGGGGCCGACCTCCCATGTCTTCACGTCATCCTCTGAAAGTTGGACAAGCAGACAACCAAACTGGTCTCTCCCAACATACCTTCCCCCCATCTTTCCCTATGCCCACGATTCCTGTCTCTCTGCATATACAACCCTAATCTCCTAATCCCAGGCCTGTTGTAATCCCAAGTTCCCCTTAATCTTTGTAATGACCCTTATTATATATTTGACCCACACACACTCCCCATGTCTCCACCCACAAACACTCCCCATGTCTCCACCCACAAACACTCCCCACGGTCCCCCACGTACACTCCTCATCTCCTCTATGCACACACACACACACGCCCTTCCCTGGTGCCCTGGTCCCAGGATTGGGACTGAAAATGGGACCAGGATGAACCAGAACGTCGTCATTTCTTCATTTTCATATGTCTCGGTTTTGAATCAATAATAGCTTCCATTTGGCTTTGAGACAGGGACAGATGTTCAGACAACATTCGAAGCTGTGTGATGATCATCTATTGTATGTTTTAATGGGCAAAGTGTGAAGATTAGAGTTTTTAATTTATTTTCCCGGGATTAGTGCTTGATTTTTTGCATCATTTCCATGAGAAAAGTAGTTTTTTAAATGGTTATTTTCTAAATATTTAGCCAGGCGTAGTTTGGCTGACAAAACCAAAATCAGTCCTGGGGATCAGAATTTGATCGTAAAATATTGTTCCCTCTTGAATTATTGATGACCCCGTCCAAGCATATATCTAAACCATATCTCAGCAGTCTGTTATCCCTTCCAGAGTTGCGTGAAGCTTCAAGCCTCTTACCTTACACCAGTTAACATACTAAGAGAAAAACAAATATTTTCTCATATAGATAGAGTAGTAGAGGCCTAAATTGCCCCCCCCCCCTCCCCCCCCTCTCTCTCTCTCTCTCTCTCTCTCTCTCTCTCTCTCTCTCTCTCTCTCTCTCTCTAATAGATTTCACAGGTGTTATCAGAAAGAGACACGCTAGTAATGGGTGTAGTGCATTAATGGAGTGCGTCAAACTATCGGCCAATTAGCCTAACGTCTATTGTGGGAAAGTTACTCGAATCGATAATTGCAAATAAAATCATCTTCATCTTGAAAAACATAAATTAATAATTGAGTCGCAACATGGTTTTATAAATGGCCGTTCATGTTTAACAAATTTGTTATCTTTTTATTCTAGCATAGTTGAGGCAGTTGATAGTGGTAAGGATTGTGATGTTGTGTACCATGACTTTAGCAAAGCTTTTGATACAGTGCGACATGAAAGACTGATTAAAAAGATAGAAGCTCATAGTATTGGGGGAAAGGAAACAGAGAGTTAGTATAAATGAAGTCAAGTCAGAGTGGGAAAATGTTGTAAGTGGAGTGCCTCAAGGCTCTGTTCTGGGACCTCTGTTGTTTATAATATATATAAATGATTTAGACTCAGGTTTGAGTAGCAACATTTGCAAATTTGCCGATGATATAAAAATCGGTAGGGAAATTAGCACGGAAGAAGACTCACTATCACATCAAGTTGATCTAAATAGGGTTTTGAAATAGTCAAAGGATTGGAAATGCAGTTTAATGCTGATAAATGTAAAGTTCTGAGGCTAGGTAATGATGATAGAGTTACAAGATACGAGCTAGATGGTGTTGAGATTGCGAAGTCGGATTGCGAAGTCGGATTGCGAAAGGGATCTGTGAGTTATGATTAGTAAGAATTTAAAACAAAAGGATCAATGCATGAATGTTCGTAATAAGGCAAATAGGACACTGGGAATTATTAATCGAAGCGTTAGTAACAAGACACCTGGTGTGGTTCTTCAGCTATATCTAGCTCTGGTTAGGCCCCATTTAGATTATGCAGTTCAGTTTTGGTCGCCATATTATAGAATGGATATAAATTCACTTGAACGTGTCCAGCGTAGGATGACAAAGTGATCAACGCAAGTGATCTATCTCCTTTCTTAAAAATTGATACCACATTAGCTACCTTCCATGACTCTGGCACTCTGCCTGACTCTATTGTTTTATTAAATATGGTAGACAGTGGCTCGGAAAGCTCCTCTTTGCATTCTTTAAGCACCCTGGCAAACACTTCATCCGGCCCTGGGGATTTGTTTGGTTTTAGTTTTTCTAATTGTTTAATTACATCCTCCCTGGTAACTACTAAACTAGTCAACCTGTCCTCATCCCCACCCACATAGACTTGTTCGGCTGAAGGCATATTGTTGAGTTCTTCTTTAGTAAATACAGATATAAAATATTTGTTAAAAATACTACTCATCTCCTTGTCATTATCCGTTATTTGACCTGTCTCAGTTTTTAATGGACCTATCCTTTCCCTAGTCTTAGTTCGATATAACTGAAAAACCCCTTTAGGATTTGACTTTGCTTGCTCTGCTATGCGAACTTCATAGTTTCTTTTTGCTTTCCTAATCTCTTTTTTAACATTTCTAACCAGTTGTATGAATTCCTGTTCTAACCTGACTTCCCCATTCTTAATCCTTTTGTACCAAGCTCTCTTTTTACCTATAAGGTTCTTTAAATTATTTGTTATCCACTTTGGGTCATTAGTATTCGACCTATTCAATTTGTATGGTATACTACGTCCCTGTGCTTTGTTTAGAATATTCTTAAATAAGTTATATATTAAATCCACATCGAAATCCCTTTTTACGTCACCTATCGCTGGGTTCATGTCTCGCTCCAAGACCGGCCCACACCCCATACCTAAGATTTTCCAATCTATTTGACCCAAAAAATTTCTTAGACTATTAAAATCAGCTTTTCGAAAATCTGGCACTTTAACAGAATTTTCTCTTACAGGTCTATTCCATTCTATGCTAAATCTGATTTCTTTGTGATCACTGTTCCCTAGCTCACTCCCTATTTCGATGTCATTAATTTGTTTCCCTGTTAGTTAACACTAAATCTAAAATATTATTTTCCCGCGTTGGTTCCTTAATGTGTTGCGTAAGAAAGCAATCGTCAATTAATTCTAGAAAATCTTCTGCTTCACTATTCCCTGTTTTGTTCAACCAGTTTATTCCACTAAAGTTAAAGTCACCCATGACATAAATACTGTTAGATCTAGATGCTCTAGATATTTCATTCCATAGGTGCTTTGCTTCCGTTCTGTCTAAATTTGGTGGCCTATATATAACTCCTATTATAATATTATTTGCTTTTTCGTTTAATTCTATCAAAATAGTTTGTGTGTGTGGCACAGTTTTGATTCCCTCTTTGAGACTTCATTTCAAATTGTCCCTAACATATATGGCTACTCCCCCTCCTCGTCTAATATATCGATCTGTGTGAAATAGTTTAAATCCATTTATTTGATATTCAGCTAATAGTTCTCTATTTTCTACATTCATCCACGTTTCGGTAAGTGCAGTAATATCTATTTTTTCTGTGCAGACAAGAGCATTTAATTCGTTAATTGTATTTCTTAGACTTCTACTGTTAGTGTAATATACCCTAATTTGTAAGGTATACTACTTTCCTGTGCTTTACATAGAATATTTGTAAATAAGTTATATTTTGAATCCAAATCGAAATCCTCCTTTACATCACACATCGCTGGGTTCAAGTCTTGCTCCAAGACCGCCCCCCCCTATGCCCAAGACTTTCCAATCAATTTGCTCCAAATATTTTCTTAGGATATTGAAATGAGCTTTACGAAAATCTGGCACTTTAATAGAATTTTCTCCTGCTGATCTATTCCACTCAATGCTTAATCTGATTTTTTTTTGTGATCACTGTTCCCTACTTCCGATTTCAATGTCATTAATCTGTGTTTCCCTGTTAACACTAAATCTAAAATATTATTTTCCTTCGTTGGTGCCTTAATGTGTTGCGTAAGAAAACAGTCGTCAATTAATGCTATAAAATCTTCTGCTTCGTTATTCCCTGTTCTGTTAATGCAGTTTATTGCACTAAAATTAAAGTCACCCATGACACAAATACTTTTAGAGCTAGATGCTCTACATATTTCATCCCATAGATGCTTTGCTTCCATTCTGTCTAAATTTGATGGCCTATATATAACTCTTCTTATAAGATTATTTGCCTTTTCGTTTAAATCTATCCAAATAGATGCACCCCATCACGAGCATACATTTCATTTTTTCCATAGAAGTGTTCCCAGTTATCTCTGAAAGATATTGCATTTAATTTGCAATATCTTTCCACCGGCAATTGACACCATGTGCCCTCAACAACCATTCATTTCCCACTCCCTTCCTTGGAAGAATACCACATATGATCGGGATTCCTTCCTTGCTTCTAAAAATTTTATGGTTGTTTTATACCTCGGTATCAGTTCCTCACTCCTAAGTTGACCAACATCATTTCCTCCCGCGCTAATACCAATAATGGGATTATTCCCATTTCCACCCATAATATCATTCATGTTGTTTATAATATCACCAATTCCAGCTCCAGGGTAGCAAACCCTTAACCTGTTCCCCCTATCTCTAGCACAAAACGTTCTGTCTAAGTACCTCACCTGGGTATCTCCCACAACCAAAATTCGCTTAGGTACCTCCTTAACTTTGAGCACTTTCAGGGGCCTGTGCTTCGTTGCTCTTCGTTGGTTTCCCTTTTGGGTGAACTGCAGGCTCACCACAGCACTCGTAAGACGCATTTTCTTTAATGCCCAACAGCAATTACGGGGAAAAATTGGTGAAGCCAAGCCACAAGCGTTTGGCATTCAACACTTGCACCCTCTCCCTTCCTCCCTCTCCATCCTCGCTATCATCTCATCCTTTTCACCCTCTATTTCCTCCTCTTCCCCTCTCTCTCCCTCGATTTCCTCCTCTTCCCCTCACTCTCCCTCGATTTCCATCCTCTTCTCTCTTCCACCCCCTCGCCTCCCTTTTCCCCTTTCCTCTCTCCATCCTTTTCCCCCTCTCTCCCTCCATCCTTCCCTTTCCCTCTCTCCCTCCATCCTTCCCCTTCCCTGTCTCCCCTGTTCTGTCCCGTCTTCCCCCCTCTCTATTTATCCTTCTTCCCTATCTCTTTCCCCTTCTCCTCTTCATTCTTCCCTCCCTCACCTCCCCTGTCTCTCATAATATCCTCAAAATACAACACTGTTAAAGGATTTCACACAAAGTCGTTTCATCAATGATCAAGCCATAAAATTTAAAGATTTTTTTTTAATTTTTTGGTAGTTTAAATGGCAAGATTTATGAAAAGAGTTTTTATTAAGTTAGGGGAGATCAGCGCATATACTTTGTGGCATGGCCAAACATATGAAATAATAATCTATATAAATATAAATGTTGATATTCGTTTGTTTAAAATCGATAATCTCCGAAAGTTCTTCACCGATTGCTTTGAAATTTTCACACAACGTTCCATTCGCATCCGAGTATGTTTTTATATACATACTACATAGATGTCACGTCTGTGACGGGAAAAACATGTTATTTTTGAAAAACTGTGTTTTTCATGTGAGGGAAATTTTCGAAATCTCTTTACCGATTGCTTTGAAATTTTGACACAACGTTGCATTCGAATAGGCGCGTGTTTTTATATACCTACTATATACATACCTTACCTGTGACAGGAAAAAACATGCATTTTTGAAAAACAGCGCTATCTGTTGAACGTAAGAGCAACACATGCTATAGTCTCCTAACGTTCTTCACCGATTGCTTTGAAATTTTGACACAATGTTCCATTCGAATACACGCATGTTTTTATGTACCTACTATATAGATACCACACCTGTGACAGGTAAAAACATGTTTTTTTTTTAAACAGCGCCATCCATTGAACGTATTAGCAACACACGCTGTACTAAATATGTTACGATTCCATTTCAATATTGTCAATTGCATTGATAAATTTAATTTTCATAAATTTCAATTTATTTTCATTTTGATTTAATATGTTACACGAAATATCGTGTGACATTGTATTGGAATTAAGCAGTTTTAGCTACCTTGCCGTTTATTTGATGGGTATAGTTTATTTCTTAATTTTTTTTACTGCTTTTCATTTCGTTTTTTTAACCGTTCTTATTTTTCAGTGATATGGAACATTAGATCACTTGATGTTCCCATTTTTCTGATGGGAGCATCAGATCATTTGTGAACGCATTCGAAGAGGGAGTGGGGAATGGTGGGAAGGAGGGGGGGAAGGGGGAGTGGGGGATGGTGGGAAGGAGGGGGGATGGGGGAGCTGGGGAGGACGAGGGGACGGGGGAGTTGGACACGGTGGGGAGGGCAAAGGGACAAGGGGAGTGGAGAATGATGGGGAGGACAAGGAGACAAGGGAGTGTGGGGTGGTAGGGAGGACGAGGAGATGGAGGAGGGGGGAATTGGTGGGAAGGACAAGGGGACGGGGAAGTGGAGGATGGTAGGGAGGACGAGGGGACGGGTGAGTGGAGGATGGTAGGGAGGATATGGGGACGGAGGACATGGGGAAGGGTTGGGAGTACGAGGAGACGGTGGAGGGGGGAATGATGGGGATGCGGGGACAGGGAAAGGTTGTTGTGGCTCTTCAACGCCCATATGCATTACTAAGCCACAGCAACACGTGGCCGGGTACAGTTAGTAACAATATAAAGTCAGAATCGAGTCACATAGTACCTCTAGATCTCTCGAGTCGTAATTCTGGCATAGTGTCACCTGGCACTCTTTAATTAGACTCCGAATCCCGCCCTGAACATGTTCTGCACGTACCCAACAGCAATTACTGGGACAAACCTTTTGAAGATACCCCAGAGTGGGTGACCTCTCACCATGGACAGACAGACAGACATATAAGCAAACAGTTGATCAGACTGATAGACATTTCAATTTAAATAAATATATATATATATATATATATATATATATATATATATATATATATATATATATATATATATATATATATATATATATATATATATATATATATATATATATAGACAGTATAAATCTCCAAAACAATGAAAAGCTGTACACTACTTATAAATATATTAATGCAGTATATTAAATTATTTCAATAAAATTATAAACCGCTCATTGTACATACATGAGTTACGGCATGAGTAACGAGGAAACGCTGCATGTAATGCACGTAACGCCGCTGGAAGATAGAAGATTTGGGGAGACATGATCACTACCTACAAAATTCTAAGATAAATTGACAGGGTAGATAAAGACAAATTGTTTAACACGGGGAGTACTCGAACACGGGGACACAGGTGGAAACTGAGTACCCACATGAGCCACAGGGACGTCAGAAAGAACATTTTTCAGTGTCAGAGTAGTTAACAAATGGAATGCACTAGGCAGTGATGTGGTGGAGGCTGACTCCATACACAGTTTCAAATGTAGATATGATAGAGCCCAGTAGGCTCAGGAATCTGTACACCTGTTGATTGACAGATGAGAACAGGGACTAAAGAGCCAAAGCTCAACCCCCGCAACCACAACTAGGCGAGCACAACTAGATGAGTACATATTTTTACCAGTATATTACAGATCAGGTATATATTACAGTATACTACAGTATATTACAGATTCAAGCTTTACAGCTTGGGTTAAATTGTTTAGAATCTGTGTACTTCTCGGTAGGAAAAATACAGCGTAACATTTACACTCAAAAATATGTTTACGTTTCTTTTAATGTTCATATTTTTTAGCTCATGTCAGCTCGGTTAACAAGTTTCAGATTCTAACACGAGATCAACTAGCAGGTCAGCGTTCGCATGGGGCGTTCATGGCAACACGAGGCGTTCACGGCAACACGAGGCGTTCACGGCAACACGAGGCGTTCACGGCAACACGAGGCGTTCACGGCAACACGAGGCGTTCACGGCAACACGAGGCGTTCACGGCAACACGAGGCGTTCACGGCAACACGAGGCGTTCACGGCAACACGAGGCGTTCACGGCAACACGAGGCGTTCACGGCAACACGAGGCGTTCACGGCAACGCAAGACTTTCACGGCAATACAATACTTTCACATGGTCTGGGTTATGCCATAGACACAGGCTATTCGGGGTCGGCCCAAGTTAAATGCTCTAAGAAATATTAGCATTTATTAAAGACCCCCCATGCGAGTTTCTTGTAACCAGGTGTGAAACATTTGTCGTGATTCCCCTAGGGTTTTGAGTGTTCGTAATATATTTTCTCAATTTTCTGTGAGATGGGGAGAGGGGGAAACGAGGGGATGAAGGGAGGGAAAGATGAGGAGGACGAGGGGAATGACCAAGGGGATGGGGCGAGTGGTCAACGGAGAAAAATTAAAGAGTGAGGAAAAGAGGGAAAAGGGTGATAAGAGAGGGGAATTAGATATGGATTTAGTTAGGTAGCATATATATATATATATATATATATATATATATATATATATATATATATATATATATATATATATATATAATAATATATATATATATATTATATCAGCGCCTTAGTGTGGCGATCCAGAGAGGAAATGCTCTCTGCATCCATGGTTCCTGCCCGCCATCTGAGAAGCTGGAGGAGCTCTACAACCTGTGACAAGTAGCCTTGTGCCCTGCATGCAACCAGTATTGTAATCCTTTTTGTGTAATGAAATTTTAAAATTAAGTTAGATATATATACACACATACAAAAAGAATAGGGGTGATAGGAGAAGAAAATATCAGTGTTCAGTGAGGATCAACAAGGTCTTCTATGAGTACTCTTTATTTTCTTCTCCGAGGATATTCATCCCTACACTTGCACCAGTGGTGGTACCCCTATATATATATATCATATATATATATATATATATATATATATATATATATATATATATATATATATATATAATGTGTGTGTGTGTGTGTATATCACGAAAATAAACACGTGATTTAAAAATGTGACAATGTCAGACCACGGAGGAAAAATGAAACAGGAATTTCCTTAAGTACTTTCGTATATTAATACATCTTCAAAAGGAGTGACTCCTTCTGAAGATGTATTAATATACTAAAGTACTTAAGGAAATTCCTGTTTCATTTTTCCTCCGTGGTCTGACATTGTCTCATATATATATATATATATATATATATATATATATATATATATATATATATATATATATATATATATATATATATATATATATATAATCTTAAATTAACAGAACCAAAGACCTTAAGTATCACCATCCTCTCAACATGGCATTCTGAGAAACTGAAAAGTTTAAGAAGCTGTTCGCAGTATTTGCCTGACAATCGAGCGTATTTCAATCAACATGCTCCAGCTGTCCCCAAGAAGATATAAATGAGAATGGTTAGTGAAGCGCATCTCTCCTCTCGAAATTTTTGGACGACAGACGCGCTCAATCTCTTAAGCAACCTTATGGACGAAAAGAACCATGGGGCATGAGGATTTTTTTTTTTATGAAGGAGAAAAATTATATTCTGTCATTTTTGCTATAGTTTGTGATATCGTAATATTTACTTTGAAATTCATTATTGTCAAAATGCAAGTGAAGTTGGTACGAGATCCTACAAATATTGGATCTGCTAATATATTTGATCGACTTGTGAAAATCATAAAGCTGGAGGAGGTATTTACGAACCCCGTCATGCAGTATTTTTTTAAATAAAGAAGAGAGAAGTTTCAACACAAAAGAAAGATACAGAAAGAAAAATACAGGACATGTACATAGGAAAAGAATCGCACCAAGAAAAAAAATGTCTACAAGAGAAAATTAAAACGTCTAGAATAGAAAATTTAAGCAAAATATCTAGAATATGAAAACAAATCATATATAATAGAATATGAAAACAAATCATATAAAATAGAATATAAAAATAAATCATTAAAATAGAATATGAAAACAAATCATTAAAATAGAATATGAAAACAAATCATTAAAATAGAATATGAAAACAAATCATATATAATAGAATATGAAAACAAATCATTAAAATAGAATATGAAAACAAATCATATATAATAGAATATGAAAACAAATCATATATAATAGAATATGAAAACAAATCATTAAAATAGAATATGAAAACAAATCATATAAAATTGAATATGAAAACAAATCATATTAAATAGAATATGAAAACAAATCATCTAAAACCGAAAAAATAATCTATTATTAAACCAGCAACACATTAAACAGACAAAAAAAAAAGCCAATTGTCCCATTGTTTTCAATTTTAATCATCTTGAACACCTGTATAGTCTCCCCTAACTGGAAGGGGAGGCAGTTACCTCACCCCGGGAAGGGGAAGAGGGAGGGAAAGGGTGAGGGGAGTGGGGGAGGGGGGTTCTGAAAGAGGTCTCGCAGTTACAGACACGTGCAGCTGAACTGTAAAAATGATGCAATCAGCAGGGGAGCGGTGGGGGGCCGGGCACGAGAACAACTTACCCGCCATAAATATTCCATCACACACTTGAAAAACTTTAATAAAAATCGCGAAACAAGACCGCAGGTGATTTTGAGGTCATTCTTTTGTGTGTATCTTTTTTTTTTTTTGCCAGGTAATTTATGCATTGGCTATATACATTTTTTTGTTCTTTAAGTTTCATGTGAGCATAACTTTAAAGATATATTATATTGTTTATGCTTTATATGTACAAGAATAGAATTCTCATTTTACAGTTTTCGGTCATTACAATTTGTAAATCGTATCACTAATGGGCGATACGATGGTAAATCGTGTCACCTTTTTTTCCAGGACTGAAATATAGGATTGAAATATACTAGACGGATGGTCGGGAAAATAGTGTACTCACCTAGTTGTGGTTGCGGGGGTTGAGCTTTGACTCTTTGGTCCCGCCTCTCAACCGTCAATCAACTGGTGTACAGATTTCTCAGCCTACTGCTCTCTATCATATCTACATTTGAAACTGTGTATGGAGTCAGCCTCTACCACATCAGTGTGGTAGAGTCTATATAACCCTCTGGCGGTCTATAGATCTTAAGCGGCCAGTAACAGAGGAAATTGTAGCACATGTGGTGTACGGGCAGTGTACCACAGTTACAGCCCCGCTCCGGTGCTAGGTAAGTCCACTACGGGCTCACCATAGCCCGTGCTTCATGGAACTTTTGGTTCCGAGTAACTGCGTCAAAAACGACAACAAAAACAGGTAATAAGTCACGGTAACGGTGCTGAAAATTAGACACTCAATCCACGCAGCGGAAAATAAAGTAATTGGCGACGATTCCGTCTGTGCATGACCACACGACCTAATAACAAACCAGGATTGACCAAGATGTTGTCATCCGCTTTATTCCTCCCCATTTACGTCCCCTATTTAAGCCCTATTCTTCCCCCTTTACGCCATACGCCTCACCTATTTGTATTATAGTCTAGTCAAGTCCCGTAAGTACAGAAAACTGGATCAACACTACAATTTTTGTCCCATTGCTTCCGAAACACTTGGCATCTGGGGTAGGAGTGCCACCAGTTTTTGGAAGGAACTGGGTTCTAGGCTAATTGAAACAACAAGAGTCCCCTAGAGCTTGCTTTTCCGGCGCCTCAGAGTGGCAATACAGAGAGGAAATGCACACTGCATTCAGGGTTCCTGCCCGCTATCTGAGGAGCTGGAGGAACTCGACAACTGATGATAATCATCTTTGTACTTTAACTCCTTTTTTATAACAAAGTTTAAATAAAATTTAATGTTTATTTTACATCAAAACCAGCAGTCAACAACCTGTTAACACATAATTACATTCTACCCACTTGAAGACCCCGAGCAAGCACAGAGACAGGAGCAGCAAGAACATAGCTGCTTATGTTGTTGTATGTAATAGCCTATTAATATCCCATGTTATGACATTCATCCACTTGTTCACCTCAATCACGTCCTGTACCACCTCACCCCAATAGAATACAAGCCTTGGTAAATTTGTCTTTGAAAATGTAAGGAGTACCTTGCAAATCGTATTCCTAGTCGTCAGACCATAATAAATTGTGAAAATGAACTTTGGAGAGTTAATTTTTCAACTTCACTCGACAGTAAAGAACATAAAAAATACTGAGAAGATTTCTGTTAGAATATTAATCTTACCCTTTCGGTCAAATTCAACATTATACAACATATATATATATATATATATATATATATATATATATATATATATATATATATATATATATATATATATATATTTTAACCTAGAAGGGGTACCACCTCTGGTGCAAGTGTAGGGACCCATAGCCTCGGAGAAGAAAATAAAGAGTACTCAGAGAAGACTTTGTGGATCCTCACTGAACACTTTGATATTTTCTTCTCCTACCACCCCTATTCTTTTGGTATGTGTGTATATTTATCTAACTTTATTTGAAATGTCATTACACAAAAAAGTTATAATATATAATATATAACAGAGACAAGGAGAGATTTAAAAGCTCATTACATACTAGCTGCAATCGTTTTGATAAACTTCTGCAGAGCTATACCAGTCATGTTCCATTAGTCACGCTTCGTGATTCAAATGTCTTTTCTATACAACAAGATTGAGTAACGAGCGTTCGCTGCCGGGGAAAAAAAACTACGGAATAAATACATTTCCTTCCAATTCGAAGAAACAGACATAAAATATCATGCAAATGAAAATTATGATTCATTTTATATACGTAATTTACTTGGATAGTGTTATTAAAGATGCTAGAATATATATATATAATGCAACAGAATGAAAATGTTGAATGCTTAATCATGTTTTAACTTCCTGGTCATAAAAAATACGGTAGAGCGACGGTCTCGGTTCATGCAGGTCGGTGTTCAATCCCCGACTGTCCAAGTGGTTGGGCATATTTCGTCCCTCTCCGCTCCCCCTGTCCAATCCCAAATCCCAAATTAAATCAAATCCCAATCCCAAATAAACTGATCCGTTGCCAGGGGCTATGTAGTGGCTTGGCTCTTTCTCCTATTTCCCTTCCCTTAACTATAAGTGTATATGGTGATTTTGCCGGAAGTCCGTTGCATAGTGCATGCACGGCGTACGGTCGGGTCGTACCCGGTTACAGCTTTTCTAATTTGAGCGCCACGTATATCATCATATAATGTCGAGTTATAATGGGGGAAGATTCAGTTGGATTAGGTGATACTAGGTTTGATTGGAATAGATTATATTCGGTCGGATTCGGTTATGAATGTTTAGACACAAAACAAAAAACGGAATTACCGTGCATTTACTGAACCTAGGTTACGAAGCCTGTAGATCTTTCCTTAATCATGGCGGCTTTGTATTTAGTAAATAGTTTGCAAGCTTCGTAACTTCACAACCCATGGTTATTAGTGTTGTAAACAGCCTCGTAGTGTTTCCAAGATCAACAACTGTTCAATATATGTAAACAACTCCGCTGTGAATGAGGACAGATGTAAAGGTTTCGGAAGTGATTGTTTGAATGTGTTATGAATTCTGACCCGGTTTTCAAAAAAAAAAAAAAAAAACAATGCCTCCATGTGTACAATAAATCTTATGGTCCTTCTGGATATTACGACATGCATCATCATAGACCATGGGTCATCATTACACACTATCATCACAGACCACCGTCATCATTATACACTATCGTCATCATCACAGACCACCGTCATCATTATACACCATCGTCATCATCACAGACAATCTGTGGAATAAATACAATTCAACTATTATTGTAAAGTTCGCCAGAATAAATCAAATCAGTAAAGAAAAACAAAACAAAATCCTCCATGGAACACTGACGTAACATTGCCTTGAGGTTACCTTGAGGTGCTTCCGGGGCTCAATGTCCCCGGCGGCCCGGTCGTCGACCAGGCCTCCCGGTTGCTGGACGCGCTGTCACTTGCATCATTCAGCTGCAGAGAATCATTCAGAAACAATTACAGTTTACTTCAATCAGCAATTCATCTCGTAACTCCTGTTTTAAAGATCAAAGTTACCAGTTTTCAGTAAAAAAAACATCGTTATTACACATTCTTAACATCAATTATTAAAGTTGTATATATTAAACCAATGCCATAAAGTGTATCTGATTTATTTAAAATTGAAATTAGTTTAATGATAAGTTGAACTGGGAACTATCAGGGGGGAAAGGCACAAGCCATTAAGACTAAATAGCACTGGGAAGGGGTCAGGATAAGGATTTGGGATGGGAAGGGAGGGAAGGAATGGTGCTCAATTACTTATGAACGGTTGGGGATTGAACGCCGACCTACATGAAACAAGACCGTCGCTCTACCGTCCAGCCCAAGTAAATCATTAATAAATCAATAGATAGACTCAGCAACTCGGAACAAAAGTTCCAAGTAGCACGGGCTATGATGAGTCCGTAGTGGACTTACCTGGCACAGGAACGGGGCTGTAACTCTTAAATGTGTGTTGACAGATACGCCTCGTTTATATATTTGTAGCACAGCGAGGCGTTATTTTGGAACATCAAACGAGATTAACCCGTTCTTTGTAGAGCGTCTACGGGCAACCCGTCCTCTTAACAATAACGTCACCTTTCGCTGGTATGCGCGCTATGGCCAAATTTGGACGTAATTTGAAATGAACAGAACGTCACAAAAGTGACGTTCTGTTCCGTTTTCTGTCTGAGTCGTCCGGCGTACACGGAAAGGTTAGGAGAGGACACTTTAAATTAACGTTTTTCATACCGTTTTGAAACTTTATGAGAATTTCCTGCCCACATAACCTATCAGAGGACCCTTAACTTACTGTTGTTGAAAAAAAATCCCAAATTTATTTTCATTTTCAAATTACGTCTAAATTCGGCCATACGGGCAAACGGCCAAAAGCGACGTTAGTTTGTAAGAGGAACAGGTTGCTACGGGAGCTCCGGCAGCTTTGAAGTGTAACCGTTCCATACATCCTGGGCTGCAGCGCCCTGTGGTAGAGTACTCCTCCTCTGGGCTTAACGAAGGGTCTTGGGAGCAGAGCAGCTGATCGTCTCGTTTTTCTTTTTCCAAATAAAATAACAAATAATCATCACATTATAAAATATTGGTTATCTCAACATAATGCGACCAAACAAGTATTATTGTATATGTTTTAAAATAGTGAAGGGCAGAAATAAGGCCAAATGAACTACAAGACTTTGGATAATCCCAGAGTTTACCAGTTCATCACTACATAAAGGAGGGTTTGGGGGTCCCATGGTGGTAATGGTGATCCAATTCAATCCGTGGTCCTATCCTTATTTATCCTTGACCTGAATTCCGGTTATATCGTGGGGCAAGACCCCTCACAACACTTTGGTCTCCAGTTTTAGGTTAGTTAAATAGGACTTTTATTCGATAGATAAGCAAGTTCGGCTATTATACTCCTAGTGCTACAAGTTCATGTGATTATTATTTACGATACGTGAATTACGAATTCATGTATCGTAATCTATTATTTACGATACATGAATTCCGAATTCATGTATCGTAATTTATTATTTACGATATGTGAAATCGACAGATTCAAGTCGAATCAGTTAATCAGTAGAGATATCCGAGTGAATTGATCAATTATAATCACAAAAAAACTTTTACTTATAGACATATATTTGGCCACAGTTGGAGACGCAGCTGTTTCCTGTTGTCATTATATAAATCATTATAAATTATTGCCGATTTATATCGGTCATGTTGACAAAACCCACATACTAGAAAGTTGAAGAGACGACGACGTTTCGGTCCGTCCTGGACCACTAGCAAGTAGATTATGAAGTCGGATGGTGATGGTCCAGGACGGACCGAAACGTCGTCGTCTCTTCAATTTCTAGTATGTGGTTTGGTCAACATTTTTCAGCCACGTTATTGTGACTTTTATCTGCATATCGGTCATAATTTACATATTTATATGATAAATTATATCAATTATAACCACCTTCTGTTCGGGTATTACCGAGTTGCAACAAAATTTGTCAATAATTTGCAAATTGGAGACAGTACGTAACAATAACAGTGGTTGAAAATTAAACATTGAACTCGCACAACTGAAAATAGTGACGACGTTTCGGTCTTTTAAAGATTTCACAAGACGGATCGAAATGTCGGCACATTACTTTTCTTCCCAGATATGCAGGTTGGATTTCTAAATAGTTTTGTTTTTTATGTATTAACCTATAGTATCTCTCTTATTATTTGATCAGAGACTTTGAATTGGATCCGTGTTAATATAAGATGTAGTTTTGTGCTTACTTCCCATACCTAGAAATTTATAGGTATGTGATGAGCAGATTTCCAGCTGTCTGGTAGTTCTCCCATCTCCAATAAGGCATTGTAGATAACTTGAAAATGTTAGCTCTAGTGCATCAGTTGCATTTTCTTAAGCAACTATAATGAGACTTTCTTTGGTTTGACGCCTCCTATTACATCTAGGCTCTTCATGCTGGTTCCTGGCATCATATGCTGCAATCCCCACGATGCCTTGTCGCTCACCCACATTAGAGTATGCTGTACCAAAGCTCTGGAAGAGGGCTCAGGTTCTAGCCTGAGCATATCTTGGAATCTTCATTTATTTCGCCAAATACTTTCCTCTCATTTTGCCATGTGGACCCCAATCTCTGCGACCTAGTCTGATGGCCGGTAGGATTCCCCCGTGTGTGTAGTGGTCAGAGTAGTGGTCATATTCTTGTGTTCCTTCTTCATTCTGTTCCAAATTATTTCATATTCGCTACATTTTCTATTCTACCTCTTTGGGTTCATTTCTATAGTGATCACCCTTTTGCCTCCTCTAAGCTCCTCTCTCTCTCTCTCTCTCTCTCTCTCTCTCTCTCTCTCTCTCTCTTGATTTCCTCTCATGCCTTATAGCACGCTCTAATAAAGCATGGATTGTGCTTGTGTGTTTTAATGTGTATTTCTTTGTATATATGTGTATGGGTGTGTCTATATACTTCTGTACTTGGGAATATGTTCAGTATAGTCAAAACAAGGAGCAGGGTCTGAATGGTAGCAACGATAACGAGAATTGGATTCACATTCTGGAAAATAATATCCATTCACTCTAGAAATAGAGAAAAATCTAATTTATTCCTGAAATTCAATTCCTTCGCTTCCATTTAACTTGAATACATTGCTTCCACGAGTTTCAGATAAAATGACAAGCAAGTAGAATTTGCAATTGTTTTTTTAATGCTCTGATGTTTGTTTAATATATATATATATATATATATATATATATATATATATATATATATATATATATATATATATATATATATATATATATATATTGGTACCAGTCTTTCTTGTAGACTTATGTTGTTGAATATGACCGAAAGGATAAGATTAATGATTCTAACACGAAACTTCCCAATTTTTCTTATGTTTTTCTTCACTATCGAGGAAAGTTGACAAATTGCCTTTCCAAATTTCCTTTTCAAACACTATTATAATTTTTCAACTTTCCTCGACAGTTGAATATATATATATATATATATATATATATATATATATATATATATATATATATATATATATATATATATATATATATATATATAATATTATTAGTGTATACTGGGAACAGGTTTTTATTTATACACGTTTCATTGAACATGACTGCATATTCTGTATTTAATTTTTTCTTGTTAAGGGCTTCTATCCCTCTGACTAGTGCTCTTGTGTCTTGATTTAACTGGAAGAGGAGTTCTCCAAAAGTCATCTTCGTGTGAGGTGAAGAAAAATAAATAAATAACTGTAGAATGTATTACACTTATTATAAAATTACACAACGTTTCGAACCTACATGGTTCATTCTCAAGTGATAAGAAATTATGTTGTTGTTTAAGATTCGCTACTTGGAACAAAAATTTACAAGTTGCATGGGGTATGGTGAGCCCGTAGTGGACTTGCCTGGCACAGGAGAAGGGCTGTAACTTGAAGAAACTACAAATCATATTGGATTTATACTAATATGGGGTCAGGTGAAAACAGGTAGACCAATACAAATGGGTCAAAAATAATGCAAAAAGGGAGATAAAAGTTAGGAATAAAGTCTAAAGGCCTTTAAAGAAAAAGGTCATAAATGTCCGATCCACATACAAAGATTAATCAGGTGTATGGGGCCTAGTATGTTGAGCAGTCTTCTATGTTGGCATTTTCGCGTTCCGGTCTTGTTCTTACTCTCATGGTGGGTAGAGTAAATAGTTCCGTAATTTGAGTATTTATGGTAGGTTGTTCCATTTTTATGTGGATTGCTTCAAGAATTTGTAATCTTCTTACATCTTTGTTTTTGTCTATTATACAAGTGTTTTTATTCAACATTTCTCTTGTTAGGGTGATGTCATGGGCTGTGATTTTGGGGGGCACCTGATTGAAGATGACAGGTCAAACGCCTCGTTAGCTTGGTCGACGTCATACCTATGTATTTAGATTGAAGGTTACATCCTTCGTGGGGGCAGGTGTACATATATGCCACGTCTGACTGCTGTAGAGGGTTCTCCGTCGGTTTCGGGCTGTTTTTAATAAGGAGATCGGTAGTCTAATTTGTTTTATAGAATATGATTAAGTCAATGTTTTGGTTAGGAATTGTACTTTTTCTTTACGGATTGTCTTAAATTATTAGTCCTTCCTTTTTATGTTCACTGTACGTGGTTGATTTGTAATATAATTTTATTGGAGGTGTTGTGGTTTCTGTTCTTGGTTCAGGATTGTATTATCAATCCAGGTGTCATCTTATAGTAGTGTTTATTTCTATGTTGCTATATATATTGTTCAACAACAGCTGAGTTATTCTTCCAAACTTCCTATTCACGTTGCTCCATTCAGACCAGTAGGTAAGAGCTCGAGGAATATAAGCCTTGCGAACACTGGCTTTGTATCTTTATATAAAAGGGGTACCATCCTCTGGTGCAAGTGTAGGGATCCATAGCCTCGGAGAAGAAAATAAAGAGTATTCAGGGAAGACCTTGTGGATCGTCATTGAAAACTTTGATATTTTCTTCTCCTACCACCCCTATTCTTTTATGTGTGTATATATATCTAACTTTATTTTAAAATTTCATTACACAAAGAGGGTTATAGCATTAGTTACATGCAGGGTACAAGGCTACTTGTCACAAGTTGTATAGGTCCTCCAGCTCTCAGATGGCGGGCAGGAACCATGGATGCAGTGAGCATTTCCTCTCTGGATCGCCACACTAAGGCGCTGAAAGAGAAAATTGGCGGCTCTAGGAGTCTCTGGTGTTTTCAATTAGCTTGGAACCCAACTCCTTCAAAAGACTAGCAGCACTTTTACCCCAGGCACCAAGTGTCTCTGAGGCTCTGGGGACAAAATTGTAGTGGTGATCAAGATCTCTGTATTTACGTGACTTGGCTGCTTCCCGGTGAGTGGCAGCGCCGCCTGGATGTGCAACATTGAAGTCAACGTAGGTGTTGGGTAAAGTTGAAACGCGCGTGTAGTCCCACACCAACTGTCTACCATTCTTCCAAGGGTTCACCATAATCCCATCTGGGCGACCGACAGGCTCAGCAGAGTTGCGGGGCATTAGATAATGTGGCTCTCTCTCTGCTGGGCAACCGGCTGTGGTAAGGCTTCTCTTAATAATGTCATTGACCTCGCCGTGTCTTGCATGCCATCCTCCTGTCCTTTAGCAGAGAAGGCCACGCCATCCGTACCTGTCGGCCTCTGCTTCACCGCAAATACACCTGTATTCGGTGTGGATTGGGGCAGCGAGACGGAGAGCCACAACAATTCGGAGGGCCTACGGTGTGAGACGGGTGCCGGTTGCTGACATTGGGGTTGCTAATAGGAAGTCACCTGCATGGGGAGCTGTCATGTGGTAACCTACTGTCATGTAAGTCGGGCAGTGTCATGTGGTGTTGTCGCAGTTTCTGACAATGTCGCAGCTTCTTGGTCAGCAATGGGGCGATCCCAGCTGGATTGCTTATGGGCTTTAGAAAGCGGTTGTTGGGGTGCTGGTCCTGCAAGAGAGACCCATTTAGTGGTGCAGTCTGTGAAGCTGGGATCATGTACCCCTGCCTGTTGAATTAAGTACCCACGTAGGATTTCCTTCACTAGGTTGTTAGACGCCACTGAAGAGGACAGGAACGCTGGTACAGCAATTTGTGTTGCTGTGCGAACGCCGAGGCCCCCGAATCTGACAAGAAGGGAGGCCTGTTTCCACTGTGAGTCGCTGAGAGAAAGGTTGAGAGCTTTTCCTTGCATTCATTTCAACAAGCTGTCGTACTCTTCTAATTTAATATTTTTAAAAGATGGCGAACATCTAAGAAAGTAGGTCAGCCTGGAGAGGGACAAGCATCTGGTGAGGTAAAGTGCATCATGAGCATCGATGTCTTTAATCCTCTCGTTCATCCTCTTCAGGTTAGTGATCTTCTTCCCAAGGACCCCGTCGATGGCATTCCCTCCAAGAGGAGCTCCTGGAAGTGTGCTGTCCTCAGAGTTGGTTATATGAATATCAGTCATAACAACCCTTATTAGCTCTATTATGTGCTGGTTGGTGGAAGTTCAACATCTGGTTTTTGGATGATTGCACTATAGCTGACTCCCTAGACCACCTCTTGGAAGACATCAGATAAATAAAGCGGCAAGAAGTAAGCCTGGGTCTCTTCCTGAACACTTCCAAGTGTGAAGTAGTCTCCTCCAACCCAGACATCGTAGCTAGAATAATAGCCTTGCCTAGAGCCCATGTGATTAGGGCTGTGAACAGCACTCTCCTTGGAGCACCCCTCGGGTCTAACGCCATTGAGGAGATCCTTGATAAAAAATCTCAGAGCTCATGAAGGTTGGAAGACAGGATAGGTGACATCGAAGTCCACGATGCTTTATATCTCCTCAGTAAATGCGTATCCCTTCTGAGGCTAAGCTACTTTCTGAGGTGCGCCCCATCCTACGACAGCCCAAAGCTTGAAAAGTTTTTTCTATCATTGAAGACCATGCTAAGAAAAAAGTTGTTAACCTCTCCCTCAATGAATGCCAGTGGAAACAAGCCACAATCCTGTCAGGCTCGGTGGCTTGGGTGTCCGCACCGCCAACCAAATTGCTGTCTCAGCCTTCCTGTCTTCCTCCTCAGCATCAGATAACCTGGTTAAGGAAATTCTTCCTGACAACCTGCGTGACTTAGCAGGGATACAAGACCCCCACTACATGGAATGCGACACAAAATGGCATGACAGGCCCAGCACTCAGGCCCATGACAGGCCCAGCACTCAGACCAACCATGTTGAAAGCCAAGAAACAATCCAACTGGGACAGCCCCATTGTAGACAAAGAAGCCACAGCTTTGCTGGAGGCAGCAACAACCCCCAGTGATCGTGCACGCCTCAAAGCTGTCCAGGCTCCCCATGCAGGGGACTTCCTATTGGCAGTCCCTATGTTTGCGACAGGCACACGTCTTGATCCGAAACAGCTCTGTATTGCAGCCACTCTCCGCCTTGCTGCCACTATCCACACTGTTCATAGGTGTATTTGAGACGAGGCAGATGCTGACGAATATAGATTGCATGGCCTGCACTGTGGAAAATCTAGCGGTTGGCACACTAGACACGACGAAGTCAGTGACATCATTAAGAGGAGTCTTGCCTCTGTCCAGTGTCCAGCGGAGAGAGAGCCCCACAATCTATTGAACCGTGACTTTTAGCTTTGCCGGCCAACCAGACGGAATCACACTGCGCCCTTGGAAGGGTGGCAGACAGTTGGCATGGGACTACACTTACGTATCCACCCTGCCAACCACATACATCAGATCCTATTGGAACTTCGTTCCAATAGGATCTGAAACCCTAGGCCCATGGGGAGAGAGTGCAAGGAGGTTTCTTAAGCATCTTGATTCCAGGCTCATTGACCCTACAAGAGACCCTAGAGCGGCAAGTTTTCTCTTCCAGCGCCTCAGTGTCGCGATCCAGAGGGGGAATGCCCGCTGCATCCTCAGTTCCTGCCCGGCATCGGAGGGGTTCGAAGAAACCTACAGCTTCTAGGAAACAAACTTCCAATTATGTCCTCTTAATGTGCATTTTTTGAAAACAATCATATATGTAACTGTTTAATAAATGCAACATATATGTAACTGTTGTAACATGTAACATATATGTAACTGTTGTAACATGTTTAATAAAGTGTACACCATAAAAAAGGGGGCTGGTAGAAGTGAACACTCATACGTATTCAGAGTTAAATGGCAAGTTTTTCTCTGAATGCTCTGTGTTCCCTTCTTTAAGGCTGTGGGTCACTACAATTACACCAGAGGTGGTACCCTCTTTACATATGTATAATGTGTATGCGTGTATACACACTAAGGCGATGTACATCACCCTCTCTTGGTATTTGCTAGAGCATCATCTGGATCGTAGATCTCTCACTCCCGAATCGCGTGGATGAGAGGAAGGAGATGAAAGAGACGGAAAGAGAGAGAAGATAAAAAGGAAGAGCAGTTGTAAGAAAGAAAAGGGCCGGGCCTTTGATAGCTACACGAGGGATTGCTTGGCTCCTGTTCTCGCAGGGAAGGTCACTCCTTCCCTTCATCTGGAGAATTTCTTAAGTGAATTACTCCAACAGTTGCAGGGTACCGAGATGTTGCGTCGTTTATGTGGAGTGTTCCTCTCGATAAGCGGTGAAACATCTCAAAAGAGTGTGGTGATGTTGGCCACCTGTCCAGCGTGTTTGGGTGTTGGTCACTTGTCATACTCTATCCCTACTCTCGTTTTCCTAACATCATTCACTAAGAGTGCAGTGTTTCGGTAACCTCTACCGATTTTTTGTCATACAATTGCCGTGGTAGCCACTAAGAGTGTTGTCCTGGTGGATGATTTAGCGTGTTTAATTGTCCTGGTGGATGTCTAAATATCCACTAAGAGTATATTATTGAGTTGGTGGATGTAAGGGTGATATGATAGAGGTTTACAAGTGGATGAATGGGCATAACAAAGGGGATGTTAATAGGTTATTAAAAGTGTCACCACAAGACAGAACACGGAATACTGGGTATAAATTGGATAAGTTCAGAATTAGGAAACACCTGGGAAAATACTGGTTCAGTAACAGAGCTGTTGATTTGTGGAATCATTTACCGCGTAACGTGGTGGAGGTGGGGTCCCTTGATTGTTTCAAGCGTGGGTTGGACATGTATATGAGTGGAACTGAGTGGTTATAAATAGGAGCTGCCTCGTATGGGTCAATGGATCCTCTGCAGTTACTTTTATTATTCTTATGGGTTTTATGTCTTACCAGTCACACTGATTCTGACGGCATCTTCCACTCCTTGTGCAAATGCTGTTGGCTGTGCCACTTTAGGGAGCCGGTCGGCCGAGCGGACAGCACGCGGGACTTGTGATCCTGTGGTCCTGGGTTCGATCCCAGGCGCCGGCGAGAAACAATGGGCAGAGTTTCTTTCACCCTATGCCCCTGTTACCTAGCAGTAAATTAGGTACCTGGGTGTTAGTCAGCTGTCACGGGCTGCTTCCTGGGGGTGGAGGCCTGGTCGAGGACCGGGCCGCGGGGACACTAAAAGCCCCGAAATCATCACAAGATAACCACAAGATCACAAGAAGAACCCCCTTCTCTTCTCTCTCTCTCTCTCTCTCTCTCTCTCTCTCTCTCTCTCTCTCTCTCTCTCTCTCTCTCTCTCTCTCTCTCTCTCTCTCTCTCTCTCTCCCTCCCTCCCTCCCCCTCTCCCTCCCCCTCTCCCCTCTCCCTCTCCCTCTCTCTCCCTTCCCCTCAACCCACTATTTCCCCTACCCCAACCCACTATTTTCCCTACACCATAAAAAAGGGGGCTGGTAGCCCCCTTTTTTAGGAAACTTTTTATAACGGAAACCACGTACAAAACTCAGGCAAATCATAACATAGAACGAAAAGGCAATGTAAAGGATCTGGGTGTACTCATGTCGGAAGACCTTACCTTTAAAGAACACAATAAAGTAGCCGTCACAACTGCAAGAAAAATGACAGGTTGGATAACAAGAACTTTTCACACTAGAGATGCTATACCGATGATGATACTTTTCAAATCGCTTGTGCTCTCTAGAGTGGAGTACTGCTGTACAATGACAGCACCTTTCAAAGCTGGAGAAATTGCTGGCCTGGAGAGCGTGCAGAGATCCTTTACTGCTAGAATCCACTCAGTAAAACATCTAAACTATTGGGTCCGACTAAAGAGCCTAAAACTGTACTCCCTTGAGCGCAGGCGGGAGAGGTACATAATAGTTTACACGTGGAAAATATTAGAGGGGCTGGTCCCAAACCTGCACACAGAAATAACATCACATGAGACCAGAAGACATGGCAGGATGTGCAGAATACCCCCGTTGAAAAACAGAGGTGCAACAGGTACTCTGAGAGAGAACTCTATCAACATCAGAGGCCCGAGACTGTTCAACACGCTTCCACTACACATAAGGGGTATAACTGGCCGACCCCTCACAGTGTTCAAGAGAGAACTGGATAAGCACCTCCAAAGGATACCTGATCAACCAGGCTGTGACTCTTACGTCAGGCTGCGAGCAGCCGCGTCCAACAGCCTGGTTGATCAGTCCGGCAACCAGGAGGCCTGGTCGACGACCGGGCCGCGGGGACGCTAAGCCCCGGAAGCACCTCAAGGTAACCCCTCCCTCTCTCCCTCTCCCTCCCCCTCAGTTCTTCTCCTCTCTCAAAACCGAGTCGTTTGCCCCTCCTGGAGGGGCAAGTAACCAATCTATTTCCCGAGATTAAAACACCCTACATATAGTTTTTTGATGAGGGAAGTAACACCTCACTCCCTTCCTAAGTGTGTGTGTTATTTTAGGTAGGAGGGGAAGGGAGAGGTACCTCATACCTTTGTGTTTGGGATGAGTGCGTTGTACACAATATTTTTTTTTTTTTTGTCTTGTAACCAACGCTGATTGGACTTCGAGTAGGAAATTTGATTTCTCGTTTCGGGCAGTTCTCATCAACCTTAGCCCGGGTCGTGAAATTGAATCAGATTTTTTTATTTCAAGTTGGAATTTTTATATATATATATTTTTGCTCGTCGGTGAATTTGTGAACGAGAAGGTTGATCAAATTTCACTACACAAGCACACAGAGGATTACGAAGGCTTGCAAAAGGTAAGTGTGCCAACAATAGACATTATATACAAAGGAGGTTACTTACTAACAAATTGCTTCCTATTTCTAATATAATGGAAAAGAACAGAATACGAATTATAACTTATACATCTAATACAAGTCGTTTCAATAATGGTTGGACTTAACAGGTATACAGCAGTTTTAATCAAATACGTTATCAAATTTATTTCTTTTTTTAACTATATACTATAGTTCTTTTATTCAATACTTCAGGAAAGCTGTTTCATCTATTTATCGATCGGGACAAAATCTAGTTTTTTTGCTTCGAGGAAATGACTTTCTTGCCTTGCAACTGTAAAGAATTTCCAGCTGAAGTTTAAAACTAATTTATACTTTTTGGGGGGTATGGGGAGGGGGTGGGGAAGGGGGTGGGGAGGGGGTGGGGAAGGGGGTATGGGGAGGGGGTGGGAAGGGGGTGGGGAGGGGGTGGGGAGGGGGTGGGAGGGGGTGGGGAGGGGGTGGGAAGGGGGTGGGAAGGGGGTGGGGAGAGGGGTGGGAAGGGGGTGGGGAAGGGGGTGGGAGAGGGGGGAAGATATATTTTGTTTTGAAGTTTAAAGGGAATGAAATCTATTATGGTGTATTTAATGTTCCTTTGACATTGAAGACAATCTGACAGAGTAAGTTTTGCTCCTTTTGGGAGTTTAAGGACATTCTGACAGTAAGTAATTATAGCTCTTTTTTTTGGAATTGACTTAGAATAAGTATTGCTCCTTTGGGATCCAAAGGCAAAGTGACTGAGTATAACTATCGCCAGGGGTAAGTAGAGCCCCTTTGGCGGTTCAAAGGAGCACTGATAGAACATTTTTTAGGTTCAGCATCACAAGAATAAACATTCCCGGTAATATTTGGGATCTCCAGAAGTAGTTGATTCCTCTCAATTTAAACCGTGAGGAAGCCAAATGTAAAGCATGACGGATCTATAAACATTTCCAGTTGCAACAAGGATCTTCAGAGATAAGCTAGACGAGCCTATAAACGTTCCCCATTGCAACAAGGATCTTCACATAAACTTGAAGTCAAAGGTGTGACGATTGACTGAGAACTACATCTCGGTGTTAAGCGAACAACACACAGGAAAACTGGTCATCTGAAGGAGCTGGATGTGGTTCAATTATCAATGACCTTTGACCTAGTCAGCTTCATCATAAACAGATAAGTTGGCTCCTTCAGAGCTAGTAATCAATACAATCTAACTTCTGACAATCAAGGGTGCCAGTCCCTGTTACGGGATTACACTTATGTGTATTGATAATCAACTTAGCAACAGTCCTATTGGATCGAAACGAGGTAAGATGTTATTTGATTTTTTTCTTACTATGTAGTTAAAGGTGTAATCTTGAACAGAAGAACATCCCATATAAATGTTATAATGTTCATGAAGAACTTGATGAGGTACGCGACATAGTTTGCATGGATAAAAGAACTTGCGTATTTACTACCACAGAACACTTTAAGTTTCACTGAAACAAATCCACAAGGGCCGTGATGAGGGTTCAAATTTGTAGTGTAGTGTATAGTGTAGTGTAGTGCAGTGTAGTGTAGTGTATAGTGTAGTGTAGTATAGTGTAAGTTTCACTACTCTGCTATTACCACTGGGCCCCAGGGTTCCCCCCAGAATCTGAGTTACGTGGGATCAGCTTCAGTTCAAACACAGTTACATATAGTGTCACCGCTTCACTACACACAGTTACATATAGTGTCACCGCTTCACTACACACAGTTACATATAGTGTCACCGCTTCACTGCACACAGTTACATATAGTGCCATAGCTTCACTACACACAGTTACAAATAGTGCCACAGCTTCACTACACACTGTTATACATAGTGCCACAGCTTCACTACACACTGTTATACATAGTGCCACAGCTTCACTACACACTGTTATACATAGTGCCACAGCTTCACTACACACAGTTACATATAGTGTCACAGCTTCACTACAAACAGTTACAAATAGTTCCACAGCTTCACTACACACAGTTATACATAGTACCACAGCTTCACTACACACAGTTATACATAGTACTACAGCTTCACTACTCACAGTTATACATAGTACTACAGCTTCACTACTCACAGTTATACATAGTGCCACAGCTTCACTACACACAGTTACATATAGTGTCACAGCTTCACTACAAACAGTTACAAATAGTTCCACAGCTTCACTACACACAGTTATACATAGTACCACAGCTTCACTACACACAGTTACACATAGTACCACAGCTTCACTACACACAGTTACACATAGTGCCACAGCTTCACTACACAGTTACATATAGTGCCACAGCTTCACTACACACAGTTACACATAGTACCACAGCTTCACTACACACAGTTACATATAGTACCACAGCTTCACTAGATACAGTTATACATAGTGCCACAGCTTCACTACACACAGTTACATAGTACCACAGCTTCACTACACACAGTTACATATAGTGTCACAGCTTCACAACAGTTACAAATAGTTCCACAGCTTCACTACACACAGTTATACATAGTACTACAGCTTCACTACTCACAGTTATACATAGTGCCACAGCTTCACTACACACAGTTACATATAGTGTCACAGCTTCACTACAAACAGTTACAAATAGTTCCACAGCTTCACTACACACAGTTATACATAGTACCACAGCTTCACTACACACAGTTACACATAGTGTCACAGCTTCACCACACACAGTTACACATAGTGCCACAGCTTCACTACACACAGTTACATAGTACCACAGCTTCACTACACACAGTTACACATAGTACCACAGCTTCACTAGATACAGATTCATATATATATATATATATATATATATATATATATATATATATATATATATATATATATATATATATATATATATATATATATATATATTGTGACGATAATCTCCTTCAAGAGATTGAGCCTGCTCTTCCCTCCATAAACACGTCGTTGAAATTATATAAAACGACTATGGAAGACATGTCCAACAACGACAACAACACCAGCAAGGCTTGCCAGGGCGAGCAAAACGTATGCAGCCAGACACCTGTTCGGACTCAAACCACCAAACTACATGTTGATCGCTACCGGCTCCGCTGATTGGTCGCCGGTCTGGCTGCACCTGCACTCGCCCCCCCATACTACTTGATGTCTGGGGTCGCCACGACCTCAGACCTCAGAATATTCGGTGCTCTCGTTGTCACCACTCCTCCCGGCTAGACGCTAGCGTGTACTGAGAGAAGTGGTGGCTTAAAGCCAATATTCCAACACCTCCCATTTACTTTTGTGTTGCACTTCTTGTTATTTTGCCTTAACGTAACTTTTCATTGTGTCATTTAATTATTCTTATTATTTTGATTGATTGATTTTATTATACATATTTGTTTGTCCATTTTATTCATGTTTTGATTTATTTAACGTAATTAAAATTTCATTGTTAAAATTTACTTGTGTTTTGTGTGTCTTCTCCTTACCTTACCACAGACGAAGTTCCAGTTTTTCTATTTTTTTTTATAACTATGTGACGAGGCCATACCCCTAGCCTTAAACAGCCGAACACCAACGCGTTACCGTCACAATATATATATATATATATATATATATATATATATATATATATATATATATATATATAGACACGGTTGAAGAATCTCTGCTAAAGCAGCTGTGTTTACAAAGGAAAAAGTATTTCGAAACGGGTTTCGAACAGGGGTCGCAAACCAGCCCGCCATATTCATTACAACTTAAATCCTAAACAACATTATATAACTGTGTTTTTTTTATTTTATTTTTGTTCGCCCTAGAGTGATTGGAGCTGTTATTGCGTATGGGAGGGGATGGGGGGGGAGGGGATTTAGGCTGTGCTCTGAATATTATCGTTTATAATGGCTTATTTGGAGAGTCCTTTTTTTTGGGGGGGGGGGGTCCTGCTGAGCTTTCGAGGCCTCATGTGTGGCTTCGAACCAGAGTACACATTTACCGTCTGCTTATCGTCGCTCAATATTGGAAAAAACAAACGCCCTTCTGGAACATTTAAACAAATCTGCGAATTTATTGATTTTTTTTTTTAGATTGGGAAATTATTTGAGCAAAATGATTTTGATGGTAAATGTGGATGAGTCTATGGGAGGAGAGGGGAAATTTTCAGGGGTAAGCCCCAAGCCATTACTATTATATAGCACTGGGAAGGGGTCAGGGATAAGGATTTGGGATGGGACGGGGGAGGGGAAGGAATGGTGCCCAACCACTTATAGACAGCCGGGGATTGAACCCCGACCTGCATGAAGCGAGACCGTCGCTCTACCGTCCAGCCCAAGTGGTTGGACACGTATGGAGTGACACTCAAGCATGTGCTGAGTGGACTCTCACGTTGTCACTCTTGAGTAATGAGAGCATGAGAATGTACATGTCACCATTTGAGTTTACCTTTGTTTTACCTGAAGCACTGTTACGAATCTCACTAGGATTCTGCCATTACTCTTGATTCTCATACTACTTTATTGTCTTGTTCTTTAATATAGCATCTAGTTGTATAATATAAGACTTTGTATGTTATATATATATTATAGCATGCAGTAGTGTGCCTGAGTTACATTATATTGTGTGAGGCTTTTGGTGTTAATTTCTCATGTAGTTTCTCCGTGTGGGCGGTTGACCATATTTGGATATGGCCAGTGTGGGAACATTGTTGTCAATCGAGTGTTTATAGTTGTACATTGATTATTCCCATATTTTGGTTTCTGTATTATTGTATGGAATGTTGTACCAGTGTTTACTACTCTTTAGTTCAACAATGTTTTGAATATTAGTGCTGCGTTTTATTATTAGATTTTCCACAATGTTTTGTGTGGACGGTTAGTTGATTTTTTGGTAGACGCTTGGCCTGCGGTCCAAGGCGTGGGCAGAAGCGTGGCGGCTGCTGTCGAGAGGAGACATGCTTTAAGTTAAGTCATTGGTCACTGTTAATTTAGCCCATATAAATGTTAATTATCTGGTTAGATGATATTGTATTTATCTCTCTAATTAATCCATGTCTTAGTGATAGTGCTCATGTCTCAATAAGGAGGTTATTCTATGATTTGCATGCTGAAGAATATTTCTGGTTATTATTTATACATTTAAGTGTCGTTATGATTGTCCCCCTTAGCATAAATATATTGTTCTCCATTTTATGCAGTGATTTATATTTACCCCTAGACAGTTGTTGGCAAGGCCGATTTATTATCTTTTAATTGCACTGCGGGGAGAAGAACCTTATTTAGTCTCAAGGGTGGTAACAAGCACTAAATGTCCGTTTTGCTTTGAATCTATGCTTAGCCAGTCAGAAACTTTTATGCGGCATTAAACTGTGCAGACAACTGATCCAGCGAGTCAATCGTTTCAAGAATCTTGGTTCAGTCTTTCTTTCTATCCCTTACACCTTACTTTCCTCCTCAGCTCTCTCTTGCCTATTTATTGCTTGTCTCTACCTCCTCATCACGACGGGAGACATCTCCCGTCACGCAGGGTGCAGTCGCACCTCCACAGATCTCCAGTGTCAGCTCTTGATACTGGTAATGGCTCAAAAGGGCCACCACTTACGGGCTATTCATGCCCGTGCCACCTTTTGGGTGGCTTAATCTTCATCAATCAATCTCCTCATCACAATCGACTTGAGAATGGTCCAGGATGGACCGAAACGTCGTCGTCCCTTCACCTTCTAGTGTGTGGTCTGGTCAACATACTTCAGCCATGTTATTGTGACTCATCGCCTGCATCAGTCTTTCTTGCTTTTAGTTTCCAAAGCTGTCCTGTTCCCATCCCTCCATCAGCGTCCCCTCACTCTCTCCCATCATCTTCCCTTCACCCACCCCATCATTATCCTCGCTTCACTCCCCCCATAACTCTCCCCTTCACCCATCACTCTACCATTCCCCTCATTACCATGCGCGTAGTAAACAAGGTCCAGGAATAACCTGTTCCCATTAGCAAGGTTGTAATGCTATACTTGTCTTCTGAGATATAGAGTCGGGTGTAAAAACCTCCGGAGCAGGGCAGTGGGATCGAACCTTCGTGTTAGGTCATCCCATTGACGCGCGCCGGTACCCACTGCACCTCGATATGTTAGACAATTACTTAGCTTAGTGTCCATCCAAACTAACAATGTGAATTTCTCAGATGTATCACGCTATTGGGGTTTCATTATATTTCATTGAGAAAATAATTCATTGTTTCGGGGGGACAGGAAGCCAGAGGGTATTCAAACACGTTAGGCTTATATCGAATGTCCACCCTCCCTCCTCCACCCCCTAATGTCGAATTACTGACACCGCCCAGGAAGCAACCCCACAACAAGCTGATTAACTCCTGGGTACCCACTTACTGTTGGGTGAACAGGTGCATTAGGTGATATTAAATGCGCCCAGCAATTTCTGTCCCGCCTGCTGGGGTTCGACCCCGGAATTTTCGAGTGTGCGTCGAGACCGAATCCAACTGTACTACCAGAACCCTCAAAAGACCTTGGAATTAATAATGTACTCACCTATTTGTGCTTACGGGGGTTTGAGCTCTGGCTCTTTGGTCCCGCCTCGCAACTGTCAATGAACTGAGGATTGAGAGTCTCAATGTAAGAGTCTCTTAGTGTCATATGCCTTACGAATGTCTTCGGGGCATTAAATATGTGTGTTGTTTAATATTTGTAACATGATATATATCACACAGCATCTCATCATTTAAACGGAATTTGATATTATTTGATCTTAGTTTGATCTTACGAAGGTATGTGTGTGTGTTTCTTAATGGGGCGAGCTGAATCACCTGTCTTTAGATAATTAGGTTATCTTTACTGAGCAAGTTGTGATAATTATGAAAATTCATTTCTTTTTAATTATAAAAAGAAAATAGCTCACGAAATTATTTCAACTACAAAGCCTTGTTATACGATTTTTTTCTCGTAAAAGTTATTAATCGTCTCTATAATAAATTATATATTAATGTATTTTCAAAGTCATTGTTCGTGCCCCAAATTACTTTCACTTACTGACCAACTAGCAAGTTAGTCAGTTTTAGCTATCAGTCTCTGGCCCAAGGCCTATCAACCACTGAAAGGATATCAAGGTCACCGCAATTGGTCACTTTTACCAATCAGCAACATTAGGTGGTTGGGCTTATTAAGGTATATCAACCTTTTGAGGGCTATTAAGGCTTCCACAAAAGCTTTAATAGCAAGAACCAAGTACAGAATACTTTAGTCCTACTAAAGTATTAATTATTCAGTATTACTTAATTCAGTTACCTACTAGTTCAGTATTAAGCTAAGCTCTCAGTGTAAAAATACCTATAAACTGACTACATCTCTTTGTGTACTTATTCACTGAAGTGAGTTACTTATCCTGGATGCGTTTTCACTCCATCTCTTTATCATCTCAATTCAGCCATTAACCAAAACATATTGACCAATAATAAGTCAGCTTAGTGAAATTGTTGATCATCTGATATAATCTGATATCCTCTGGGAGGAGATCAAAGAAAGTTTAAGACCCGTGAGATGTATATCAAATGCCACTCTGTCTACAGAGAGACGTTGGATTATGGAGTTTTCCATTTAATGTTTAGAATGTTTCGACTAAGAAGGTATGTTTACAAGTGGAATAAAACACTAAAAAGAAAAATAACGTCATTCGTTTACTTCTGGAATTTCCTAGCAGGTAATTATACATTGTATGTATAATTATACAACGTATAATTATATACATTGTATAATTATACAATGTATAATTGTATAATACAATAATCAGGTGAAGGTAATATTTGGATTGCTGTAATATTTGCAGCAATCCCGATATTACCTTCACCTGTACGGGGGTATATATTTTAATGATATAAAAGCTAACCTGAAGTTTATTGAGTATTGTTTTGTGTCATTAGTCCAGCTATTTACAAGTTATTTAAATTGTTGACCAACAAACACACATTTTGCTTTTACTTTGCTACAAAGTAATAGCGTTGCTACAACGCTGTGGTTACGTTCCGTTTGGCCAACCAGCCTCTTGTTCCCACAACCAACTTTATAACTTTGAATATTTAGATTAAATATGAAGGTAAAGAATAGCGATTTGACCAAAGTGAATATCTGTCTGCAGGCAACTTGTTGTACCACTTTCATGGGGCGGTTGAGTTCCTGACAAAAAAATAACATTAAAAGTTCTTAAAAATCATAATACGTGACTCTGTAAGCCTTTCCACCACCGCCCACGGGATGGGTATGGGGTGCATAATAAATAAATGAATCTGGAAAATCTGTACCTCTTTCGCTTGGACATTTCTCAATGGAAGGAGCTGTAATTAACCAGAGTGAGACGAGGAGGATTGTGTGTGTGAATTTTTCTTTCAAGGAGCTTTGTCAAATGTGCAACGGCCAGGGACGTATCTTCCGTGTTGGAGGGCCGGGATGGACTGTCTTGCGAGGGATAAGGTTACTTTTCTTCCATCCAGACGTCTATTCTTGTCTTGGGTATCGTCTAGTATTTTTAGGTAAGACAGCGGAAGGGGATTACAAATTTGTGGAGAACATTCCATAAAGGAAGCCGGTCGGCCGAGCGGACAGCACGCTGGACTTGTGATCTTAGGTTCGATCCCAGGCGCCGGGAAGAAACAATGGGCAGAGTTTCTTTCACCCTATGCCCCTGTTACCTAGCAGTAAAATAGGTACCTAGGTGTTAGTCAGCTGTCCTGGGCTGCATCCTGGGGATGGAGGCCTGGTCAAGGACCGGGCCGCGGGGACACTAAAAAGCCCCGAAATCATCTCAAGATAGAAGGATCTAATTGGTGCGTGTTCTAGAAGAGTTAGATATCACTGTCCAGGACTCGAATATTCACGAGGGAGTGTTTGCTATCTGCATATTATTATATCCAGAACGTTTTCCTGTCGATTATATTGTCAGATATCATTTTACGCTTTTCAATTTACTGTTCTGCCTCAATGTTAGACGGGAGTAATCTGAATCTTTAAGAGGTAGTTTCCGTTTATCTCTTTGTATGTTAGTCTCTTTGAGGCTGGAAGCCAGACGCTTGCGGCTAGCCACACGAAAATTGGCACGGTAATTTGTCATTGCTCGCCAAGTGTCATTGGTTGGTTCGAGCCCCCATGCTTTTCTTAAAAGAAGATTGGCTTGTTATCTTGAGGTTATCTTGAGATGATTCCGGGGCTTTACTGTCCCCGCGGCCCGGTCCTCGACCAGGCCTCCACCCCCAGGAAGCAGCCCGTGACAGCTGACTAACACCCAGGTACCTATTTTACTGCTAGGTAACAGGGGCATAGGGTGAAAGAAACTCTGCCCATTGTTTCTCGCCGGCGCCCGGGATCGAACCCGGGACCACAGGATCACAAGCCCAGTGTGCTGTCCGCTCGGCCGACCGGCTACCGGCTGCTATTCCTAATCCCGGATTGACTTAGGGTGATGAGAATCTAGTGACTTGGCTAGCAACCTTATCATATTTAGAAGTGGGGGTCGTTATGGGAACCGACGCCCCTCCTAGTGAGAGCAATTGAGCTGACCCAAACCCACACATAGTGCCTTAAGCCCTTCCCACACCCCCACTAGTCACCCTGCAAAGTTTCAGGGTGACTAGTCTTTTATTTATATTTAGTTTAATAATCATGGATAATATTATTATAATTATCAATAATGTTATTTACGTTGAAACGCCATTTAGTTATTGTTACAATCTAGAAGTAATACTTTAATCCATAATTATCTGAAGAACACGAGTCAATTTAAATGGATTTTTTTCCAGTTCCAAATTGTGTTATCATCAGTTTAATTAAGACGTTTTAATTGAAATTATTTATTTATTTTTTTTTTGAGATATATACAAGAGTTGTTACATTCTTGTAGAGACACTAGTACGCGTAGCGTTTCGGGCAGGTCCCTGGAATACGATCCCCTGCCGCGAAGAATCGTTGTTACAACCAAGTACACATTTTACTGTTGCGTTAAACAGAGGCTACAGTTAAGGAATTGCGCCTAGTAAATCCTCCCCGGCCAGGATACGAACCCATGACAAAGCGCTCGCGGAAAGCCAGGCGAGTGTTTTACCACTACACCACGGAGACTTGTCACTTGTTTGATATAACAAGTTAATAAATAGTAAGATGTGTATGGCAAGTAAAGAGAGGCAGTTGGTCTATTTATTGCAACTGAAACGTATCTGGTTATCCCATTTTCTTTATCTTGTTTATGTTATTCATAAGGATACAAGTTCTAGTGAAGCTTTGTTTAGAGTAATGCCCTGGAAACACCTGCCGTAACTGTCTATATTTTCCGCTTGTTACAACTTGTAATAAAGTTGTTACATCTTGGCTTAACGTGTTTATGACGCATTAGAACGTTGTTACAACTTGCTATATTGGTTGTTATAACTGGTTAGGTGTTAAAACTTGTTAGAACATTGTAGCAACGTCGTAGTTTCGGTGTGTGTTTAATAGTATGTGGGTTTTGAAAAACGTACACACACAGCAAAACACATATATTTCGTGCTTTTATTAATCATTATTATAAATATTTTCTAATCTAATTATATTTTTTATAACCATAATTTAACACTTGGGCTGGACGGTAGAGCGACGGTCTAGCTTCATACAGGTCGGCGTTCAATCCCCCGACCGTTCAAGTGGTTGGGCACCATTCCTTCCCTCCGTCCCATCCCAAATCCTTATCCTGACCCCTTCTAAGTGCTAAATAGTAGAAATGACTTGGCGCTTACCCTTGATATTCCCCCCCCCCCCCTTTATATTTTGTTTCACATTCATTGAAGAAAAAAATATGGCACAGTTAAAAGTATTTAAAAGCATAATTTTTTAAAATGTTTAACCCTGTGTTTCTCAGTTGTAATATATTTTAATATTTCACTTATTCCATAAAAATGAACATAATATAACCCATGTCTCCCTGCGATTCGTCTGGATTATTCATGACGATAATTGAACATGTGAATGCTTTGGGTTTTTTCAGAATAATCATATTCTGATCAAAGGATTTTTTGTATTAATTTTTATTAAATTCTTTCATTTTGAATTCATTTTGATATTTCTTTTTTTTCGTATGTAGGACGGACCTCAAATTTGCAGGCAGAACGGTAGTCAGAATCGTGCCTATGAGGACGTATTTCTCCACTACGTAGTCGTGGAGAAATAACAAACTGAGATTGACTGATACATGTCTACAGTACTATCTGAAGAGGGGGTGTGGAGCCGCCACACTTAGAGAGAGACCTCGGTGAAGGTCTGTCACTACAGGGACCAAGGGCATTGCTATCGGCTCCAGACATGACCAAAGAGCAGCCATTTTTCGTGTTCCATTATCTTAGTGTTGTGATCCTAAGGGGTAATGCCTGTTGTATAGTGGGCGCGCTATCCATCTTCCTCTCTCTCTCTCTCTCTCTCTCTCTCTCTCTCTCTCTCTCTCTCTCTCTCTCTCTCTCTCTCTCTCTCTCTCTCTCTCTCTCTCTCTCTCTCTCTCTCCTCTCTCTCTCTCTCCCCTCTCTCTCTCTCCCTCTCTCTCATATATATATATATATATATATATATATATATATATATATATATATATATATATATATATATATGCGAACAAGCCTGAATGGTCCCCAGGACAATATGCAACTGAAAACTCACACCCCAGAAGTGACTCGAACCCATACTCCCAGAAGCAACGCAACTGGTATGTACAAGACGCCTTAATCCACTTGACCATCACGACCGGACATAATGAGGTGATAGCCGAGGCTATTTGAACCACCCCACCGCCGGCACTCGGATAGTAATCTTGGGCATAGCATTTTACCAAATCACCTCATTCTTTGGGGCACACGTGAGGAACACAAATGCGAAAAATCGCATTTGTGTTCCTCACGTGTGCCCCAAAGAATGAGGTGATTTGGTAAAATGCTATGCCCAAGATAACTATCCGAGTGCCGGCGGTGGGGTGGTTCATATAGCCTCGGCTATCACCTCATTTTGTCCGGTCGTGATGGTCAAGTGGATTAAGGCGTCTTGTACATACCAGTTGCGTTGCTTCTGGGAGTATGGGTTCGAGTCACTTCTGGGGTGTGAGTTTTCAGTTGCATATGTCCTGGGGACCATTCAGGCTTGTTCGCATTTGTGTTCCTCACGTGTGCCCCAAAGAATGAGGTGATTTGGTAAAATGCTATGCCCAAGATAACTATCCGAGTGCCGGCGGTGTGGTGGTTCATATAGCCTCGGCTATCACCTCATTTTGTCCGGTCGTGATGGTCAAGTGGATTAAGGCGTCTTGTACATACCAGTTGCGTTGCTTCTGGGAGTATGGGTTCGAGTCACTTCTGGGGTGTGAGTTTTCAGTTGCATATGTCCTGGGGACCATTCAGGCTTGTTCGCATTTGTGTTCCTCACGTGTGCCCCAAAGAATGAGGTGATTTGGTAAAATGCTATGCCCAAGATAACTATCCGAGTGCCGGCGGTGGGGTGGTTCATATAGCCTCGGCTATCACCTCATTTTGTCCGGTCGTGATGGTCAAGTGGATTAAGGCGTCTTGTACATACCAGTTGCGTTGCTTCTGGGAGTATGGGTTCGAGTCACTTCTGGGGTGTGAGTTTTCAGTTGCATATGTCCTGGGGACCATTCAGGCTTGTTCGCATTTGTGTTCCTCACGTGTGCCCCAAAGAATGAGGTGATTTGGTAAAATGCTATGCCCAAGATAACTATCCGAGTGCCGGCGGTGTGGTGGTTCATATAGCCTCGGCTATCACCTCATTTTGTCCGGTCGTGATGGTCAAGTGGATTAAGGCGTCTTGTACATACCAGTTGCGTTGCTTCTGGGAGTATGGGTTCGAGTCACTTCTGGGGTGTGAGTTTTCAGTTGCATATGTCCTGGGGACCATTCAGGCTTGTTCGCATTTGTGTTCCTCACGTGTGCCCCAAAGAATGAGGTGATTTGGTAAAATGCTATGCCCAAGATAACTATCCGAGTGCCGGCGGTGGGGTGGTTCATATAGCCTCGGCTATCACCTCATTTTGTCCGGTCGTGATGGTCAAGTGGATTAAGGCGTCTTGTACATACCAGTTGCGTTGCTTCTGGGAGTATGGGTTCGAGTCACTTCTGGGGTGTGAGTTTTCAGTTGCATATGTCCTGGGGACCATTCAGGCTTGTTCGCATTTGTGTTCCTCACGTGTGCCCCAAAGAATGAGGTGATTTGGTAAAATGCTATGCCCAAGATAACTATCCGAGTGCCGGCGGTGTGGTGGTTCATATAGCCTCGGCTATCACCTCATTTTGTCCGGTCGTGATGGTCAAGTGGATTAAGGCGTCTTGTACATACCAGTTGCGTTGCTTCTGGGAGTATGGGTTCGAGTCACTTCTGGGGTGTGAGTTTTCAGTTGCATATGTCCTGGGGACCATTCAGGCTTGTTCGCATTTGTGTTCCTCACGTGTGCCCCAAAGAATGAGGTGATTTGGTAAAATGCTATGCCCAAGATAACTATCCGAGTGCCGGCGGTGGGGTGGTTCATATAGCCTCGGCTATCACCTCATTTTGTCCGGTCGTGATGGTCAAGTGGATTAAGGCGTCTTGTACATACCAGTTGCGTTGCTTCTGGGAGTATGGGTTCGAGTCACTTCTGGGGTGTGAGTTTTCAGTTGCATATGTCCTGGGGACCATTCAGGCTTGTTCGCATTTGTGTTCCTCACGTGTGCCCCAAAGAATGAGGTGATTTGGTAAAATGCTATGCCCAAGATAACTATCCGAGTGCCGGCGGTGTGGTGGTTCATATAGCCTCGGCTATCACCTCATTTTGTCCGGTCGTGATGGTCAAGTGGATTAAGGCGTCTTGTACATACCAGTTGCGTTGCTTCTGGGAGTATGGGTTCGAGTCACTTCTGGGGTGTGAGTTTTCAGTTGCATATGTCCTGGGGACCATTCAGGCTTGTTCGCATTTGTGTTCCTCACGTGTGCCCCAAAGAATGAGGTGATTTGGTAAAATGCTATGCCCAAGATAACTATCCGAGTGCCGGCGGTGGGGTGGTTCATATAGCCTCGGCTATCACCTCATTTTGTCCGGTCGTGATGGTCAAGTGGATTAAGGCGTCTTGTACATACCAGTTGCGTTGCTTCTGGGAGTATGGGTTCGAGTCACTTCTGGGGTGTGAGTTTTCAGTTGCATATGTCCTGGGGACCATTCAGGCTTGTTCGCATTTGTGTTCCTCACGTGTGCCCCAAAGAATGAGGTGATTTGGTAAAATGCTATGCCCAAGATAACTATCCGAGTGCCGGCGGTGTGGTGGTTCATATAGCCTCGGCTATCACCTCATTTTGTCCGGTCGTGATGGTCAAGTGGATTAAGGCGTCTTGTACATACCAGTTGCGTTGCTTCTGGGAGTATGGGTTCGAGTCACTTCTGGGGTGTGAGTTTTCAGTTGCATATGTCCTGGGGACCATTCAGGCTTGTTCGCATTTGTGTTCCTCACGTGTGCCCCAAAGAATGAGGTGATTTGGTAAAATGCTATGCCCAAGATAACTATCCGAGTGCCGGCGGTGGGGTGGTTCATATAGCCTCGGCTATCACCTCATTTTGTCCGGTCGTGATGGTCAAGTGGATTAAGGCGTCTTGTACATACCAGTTGCGTTGCTTCTGGGAGTATGGGTTCGAGTCACTTCTGGGGTGTGAGTTTTCAGTTGCATATGTCCTGGGGACCATTCAGGCTTGTTCGCATTTGTGTTCCTCACGTGTGCCCCAAAGAATGAGGTGATTTGGTAAAATGCTATGCCCAAGATAACTATCCGAGTGCCGGCGGTGGGGTGGTTCATATAGCCTCGGCTATCACCTCATTTTGTCCGGTCGTGATGGTCAAGTGGATTAAGGCGTCTTGTACATACCAGTTGCGTTGCTTCTGGGAGTATGGGTTCGAGTCACTTCTGGGGTGTGAGTTTTCAGTTGCATATGTCCTGGGGACCATTCAGGCTTGTTCGCATTTGTGTTCCTCACGTGTGCCCCAAAGAATGAGGTGATTTGGTAAAATGCTATGCCCAAGATAACTATCCGAGTGCCGGCGGTGGGGTGGTTCATATAGCCTCGGCTATCACCTCATTTTGTCCGGTCGTGATGGTCAAGTGGATTAAGGCGTCTTGTACATACCAGTTGCGTTGCTTCTGGGAGTATGGGTTCGAGTCACTTCTGGGGTGTGAGTTTTCAGTTGCATATGTCCTGGGGACCATTCAGGCTTGTTCGCATTTGTGTTCCTCACGTGTGCCCCAAAGAATGAGGTGATTTGGTAAAATGCTATGCCCAAGATAACTATCCGAGTGCCGGCGGTGGGGTGGTTCATATAGCCTCGGCTATCACCTCATTTTGTCCGGTCGTGATGGTCAAGTGGATTAAGGCGTCTTGTACATACCAGTTGCGTTGCTTCTGGGAGTATGGGTTCAAGTCACTTCTGGGGTGTGAGTTTTCAGTTGCATATGTCCTGGGGACCATTCAGGCTTGTTCGCATTTGTGTTCCTCACGTGTGCCCCAAAGAATGAGGTGATTTGGTAAAATGCTATGCCCAAGATAACTATCCGAGTGCCGGCGGTGGGGTGGTTCATATAGCCTCGGCTATCACCTCATTTTGTCCGGTCGTGATGGTCAAGTGGATTAAGGCGTCTTGTACATACCAGTTGCGTTGCTTCTGGGAGTATGGGTTCGAGTCACTTCTGGGGTGTGAGTTTTCAGTTGCATATGTCCTGGGGACCATTCAGGCTTGTTCGCATTTGTGTTCCTCACGTGTGCCCCAAAGAATGAGGTGATTTGGTAAAATGCTATGCCCAAGATAACTATCCGAGTGCCGGCGGTGGGGTGGTTCATATAGCCTCGGCTATCACCTCATTTTGTCCGGTCGTGATGGTCAAGTGGATTAAGGCGTCTTGTACATACCAGTTGCGTTGCTTCTGGGAGTATGGGTTCGAGTCACTTCTGGGGTGTGAGTTTTCAGTTGCATATGTCCTGGGGACCATTCAGGCTTGTTCGCATTTGTGTTCCTCACGTGTGCCCCAAAGAATGAGGTGATTTGGTAAAATGCTATGCCCAAGATAACTATCCGAGTGCCGGCGGTGGGGTGGTTCATATAGCCTCGGCTATCACCTCATTTTGTCCGGTCGTGATGGTCAAGTGGATTAAGGCGTCTTGTACATACCAGTTGCGTTGCTTCTGGGAGTATGGGTTCGAGTCACTTCTGGGGTGTGAGTTTTCAGTTGCATATGTCCTGGGGACCATTCAGGCTTGTTCGCATTTGTGTTCCTCACGTGTGCCCCAAAGAATGAGGTGATTTGGTAAAATGCTATGCCCAAGATAACTATCCGAGTGCCGGCGGTGGGGTGGTTCATATAGCCTCGGCTATCACCTCATTTTGTCCGGTCGTGATGGTCAAGTGGATTAAGGCGTCTTGTACATACCAGTTGCGTTGCTTCTGGGAGTATGGGTTCGAGTCACTTCTGGGGTGTGAGTTTTCAGTTGCATATGTCCTGGGGACCATTCAGGCTTGTTCGCATTTGTGTTCCTCACGTGTGCCCCAAAGAATGAGGTGATTTGGTAAAATGCTATGCCCAAGATAACTATCCGAGTGCCGGCGGTGGGGTGGTTCATATAGCCTCGGCTATCACCTCATTTTGTCCGGTCGTGATGGTCAAGTGGATTAAGGCGTCTTGTACATACCAGTTGCGTTGCTTCTGGGAGTATGGGTTCGAGTCACTTCTGGGGTGTGAGTTTTCAGTTGCATATGTCCTGGGGACCATTCAGGCTTGTTCGCATTTGTGTTCCTCACGTGTGCCCCAAAGAATGAGGTGATTTGGTAAAATGCTATGCCCAAGATAACTATCCGAGTGCCGGCGGTGGGGTGGTTCATATAGCCTCGGCTATCACCTCATTTTGTCCGGTCGTGATGGTCAAGTGGATTAAGGCGTCTTGTACATACCAGTTGCGTTGCTTCTGGGAGTATGGGTTCGAGTCACTTCTGGGGTGTGAGTTTTCAGTTGCATATGTCCTGGGGACCATTCAGGCTTGTTCGCATTTGTGTTCCTCACGTGTGCCCCAAAGAATGAGGTGATTTGGTAAAATGCTATGCCCAAGATAACTATCCGAGTGCCGGCGGTGGGGTGGTTCATATAGCCTCGGCTATCACCTCATTTTGTCCGGTCGTGATGGTCAAGTGGATTAAGGCGTCTTGTACATACCAGTTGCGTTGCTTCTGGGAGTATGGGTTCGAGTCACTTCTGGGGTGTGAGTTTTCAGTTGCATATGTCCTGGGGACCATTCAGGCTTGTTCGCATTTGTGTTCCTCACGTGTGCCCCAAAGAATGAGGTGATTTGGTAAAATGCTATGCCCAAGATAACTATCCGAGTGCCGGCGGTGGGGTGGTTCATATAGCCTCGGCTATCACCTCATTTTGTCCGGTCGTGATGGTCAAGTGGATTAAGGCGTCTTGTACATACCAGTTGCGTTGCTTCTGGGAGTATGGGTTCGAGTCACTTCTGGGGTGTGAGTTTTCAGTTGCATATGTCCTGGGGACCATTCAGGCTTGTTCGCATTTGTGTTCCTCACGTGTGCCCCAAAGAATGAGGTGATTTGGTAAAATGCTATGCCCAAGATAACTATCCGAGTGCCGGCGGTGGGGTGGTTCATATAGCCTCGGCTATCACCTCATTTTGTCCGGTCGTGATGGTCAAGTGGATTAAGGCGTCTTGTACATACCAGTTGCGTTGCTTCTGGGAGTATGGGTTCGAGTCACTTCTGGGGTGTGAGTTTTCAGTTGCATATGTCCTGGGGACCATTCAGGCTTGTTCGCATTTGTGTTCCTCACGTGTGCCCCAAAGAATGAGGTGATTTGGTAAAATGCTATGCCCAAGATAACTATCCGAGTGCCGGCGGTGGGGTGGTTCATATAGCCTCGGCTATCACCTCATTTTGTCCGGTCGTGATGGTCAAGTGGATTAAGGCGTCTTGTACATACCAGTTGCGTTGCTTCTGGGAGTATGGGTTCGAGTCACTTCTGGGGTGTGAGTTTTCAGTTGCATATGTCCTGGGGACCATTCAGGCTTGTTCGCATTTGTGTTCCTCACGTGTGCCCCAAAGAATGAGGTGATTTGGTAAAATGCTATGCCCAAGATAACTATCCGAGTGCCGGCGGTGGGGTGGTTCATATAGCCTCGGCTATCACCTCATTTTGTCCGGTCGTGATGGTCAAGTGGATTAAGGCGTCTTGTACATACCAGTTGCGTTGCTTCTGGGAGTATGGGTTCGAGTCACTTCTGGGGTGTGAGTTTTCAGTTGCATATGTCCTGGGGACCATTCAGGCTTGTTCGCATTTGTGTTCCTCATGTGTGCCCCAAAGAATGAGGTGATTTGGTAAAATGCTATGCCCAAGATAACTATCCGAGTGCCGGCGGTGGGGTGGTTCATATAGCCTCGGCTATCACCTCATTTTGTCCGGTCGTGATGGTCAAGTGGATTAAGGCGTCTTGTACATACCAGTTGCGTTGCTTCTGGGAGTATGGGTTCGAGTCACTTCTGGGGTGTGAGTTTTCAGTTGCATATGTCCTGGGGACCATTCAGGCTTGTTCGCATTTGTGTTCCTCACGTGTGCCCCAAAGAATGAGGTGATTTGGTAAAATGCTATGCCCAAGATAACTATCCGAGTGCCGGCGGTGGGGTGGTTCATATAGCCTCGGCTATCACCTCATTTTGTCCGGTCGTGATGGTCAAGTGGATTAAGGCGTCTTGTACATACCAGTTGCGTTGCTTCTGGGAGTATGGGTTCGAGTCACTTCTGGGGTGTGAGTTTTCAGTTGCATATGTCCTGGGGACCATTCAGGCTTGTTCGCATTTGTGTTCCTCACGTGTGCCCCAAAGAATGAGGTGATTTGGTAAAATGCTATGCCCAAGATAACTATCCGAGTGCCGGCGGTGGGGTGGTTCATATAGCCTCAGCTATCACCTCATTTTGTCCGGTCGTGATGGTCAAGTGGATTAAGGCGTCTTGTACATACCAGTTGCGTTGCTTCTGGGAGTATGGGTTCGAGTCACTTCTGGGGTGTGAGTTTTCAGTTGCATATGTCCTGGGGACCATTCAGGCTTGTTCGCATTTGTGTTCCTCACGTGTGCCCCAAAGAATGAGGTGATTTGGTAAAATGCTATGCCCAAGCAACCCGTTCTCGCAAATTCGTAAAGTCAATATTGACTTATTAACTACGTGCATAGGTGATATACTAAACATAATAGATACCCTTAGAAAGCTTCATAGAAAACACCGACCTTACCTAACCTTGTTAGTATCTTAAGATAAGCATCTTATTGCTTCGTAATTACAATTATTACTTAACCTATACCTATAATAGGTTAGGTAACAATTGTAATTACGAAGCTATAAGATGCTTATCTTAGGATACTAACAAGGTTAGGTAAGGTCGGTGTTTTCTATGAAGCTTTTTAAGGGTATCTATTATGTTTAGTATGTCACCTATGCACTTATTTAATAAGTCAATATTGACTTTACGAATTTGCGAGAACGGGTTGGCCCAAGATAACTATCCGAGTGCCGGCGGTGGGGTGGTTCATATAGCCTCGGCTATCACCTCATTTTGTCCGGTCGTGATGGTCAAGTGGATTAAGGCGTCTTGTACATACCAGTTGCGTTGCTTCTGGGAGTATGGGTTCGAGTCACTTCTGGGGTGTGAGTTTTCAGTTGCATATGTCCTGGGGACCATTCAGGCTTGTTCGCATTTGTGTTCCTCACGTGTGCCCCAAAGAATGAGGTGATTTGGTAAAATGCTATGCCCAAGATAACTATCCGAGTGCCGGCGGTGTGGTGGTTCATATAGCCTCGGCTATCACCTCATTTTGTCCGGTCGTGATGGTCAAGTGGATTAAGGCGTCTTGTACATACCAGTTGCGTTGCTTCTGGGAGTATGGGTTCGAGTCACTTCTGGGGTGTGAGTTTTCAGTTGCATATGTCCTGGGGACCATTCAGGCTTGTTCGCATTTGTGTTCCTCACGTGTGCCCCAAAGAATGAGGTGATTTGGTAAAATGCTATGCCCAAGATAACTATCCGAGTGCCGGCGGTGTGGTGGTTCATATAGCCTCGGCTATCACCTCATTTTGTCCGGTCGTGATGGTCAAGTGGATTAAGGCGTCTTGTACATACCAGTTGCGTTGCTTCTGGGAGTATGGGTTCGAGTCACTTCTGGGGTGTGAGTTTTCAGTTGCATATGTCCTGGGGACCATTCAGGCTTGTTCGCATATATATATATATATATATATATATATATATATATATATATATATATATATATATATATATAATATGTTGTACTTAGTAGCCAGAACGTCGTACTCTGCCTACTATGCAAGGTTCGATTTGCCTAATAAGCTAAGTTTTCCTGAATTAATATTCAGGAAAATAATTAATAATTAATTAATTTATAACACATTAGATGCTTTTAAAAATACTTTAATACGAAACATTTTCATTGTTAAATGTAATGTGATCAACTTTAATGAAATATCTCAACCAGCCTACATGAAATGGAATGAAATTGAGGACGTTTTTTATGTCCGTCCCGAAAATTAACAGAGTTGTGACAGGGCAGGAGTGAGAGAGTGTGTCAGTATGAGGTGTAAGGGGGACAGGAGATGAGGAGAAAGTGGAGAAATAGAGGATGAAACATTTGCAAGCAAATGTCACATATCATATTCAGTGATATTCTTACTCCGACACATAAACTTCTCTACACGTCATATATTGACCCAATAGGTGAGGAGTACGGCATAAGGGGGTGGAAGAATAGGGCATAAATGGGTGATGTAAATGGGGATAAATAAAGTTGACAGAAGGGAGGAAGCACATATTAACATTAATCTGGTGTAGTGGGCGTGGCGTTGTGAGCAGTGTGTCAACGTTGGCATCTTTGGGTTCCGGTCTTGGGTTCCCCGCGTTTTATCCCTCTTCGTAATTCTATCGAAGCGGGAAGCGTCTTGTGACTAAAAGTGTTATACAATAGCCAGGTTATCTCTCGCACAGGAACATTATCCCCTCCCCTCTGCTTAACAGCTGAACCACCCCGCGGGGGGAAATTGCCTTGCTTGGTGTTGGCACATCCGGGAATCTTCCTCCCCTGTCCCCCCCCCCTCCTCCCCCCCCCTCCTCCCCCCCCCCTCTCCGTAACACCCACCTATAGTGTCAGCCCCGGGAACTACCGACCGAGAAATTCACTGCATTTTCAGCTTACAAAGCAGCTGTTTCCGACTACACAAGAGGGAGATTGGATTCCTTCCGCGCCATCAAGGACAGAGGAGTGAAGGGATTCCGTCGTTTTCCCAGATGTGTAGAGGCTGCCGACAGGAGCCCCTGGCGGTGATAGCTATTCGCCGAAGGGGAAATAGATCAGGGTATTTGGGACTGGCAGAGGAGCTGAATAAGATTCCATCTTACTTCGCCATCTTTCTTAGTAAATTAATTGTTTTTTTTTTAATTGGTGAATGTAAGATTATATAACTTTTTTTTCCGGGTTGTAATTTCAATGTGTTTTTTTTTTGTAATGACGAACGCGTTCACAATATCACTTTTACACAAAATTTAGTAATATAAGTGAGTTAATTTAAACATATCTTTAATTTGTGGCATCAAGAAACTGGTTTAAAATTGTAAAAGAACTTACAGCTTAGAATTAGAGCAGTAAGACTTATTTTGAAAAAAAATACAGCAAAAAATGTTAATGCTGAACAATTTGGATTATGGTTAACAGCCTGTAAAAGACTTTAAACTCAATCCCACTTAATATAGTTATACTGAACCAAGAGTAATTATGACACACAGAAATCACAATAGCGTGAAGCATCAAATGAACAAATCCACAAGGGCCGTGACGAGGATTCGAACCTACGTCCGGGAGCATCCCAGACGCTCTCTTAATCGACTGAGCTACGACATGGTCAAAAGAGTTGAAACCGAAGTTCAGAGTATAATTATATGAGCGAAATAAAGAGTAATCATATGAGCGCTCTGTCCTGGGTTCGTATCCTGGCCGGGGAGGATTTACTGGGCGCAAATCCTTAACTGTAGCCTCTGTTTAAGGGGGCATATCGAAAAATATCGTTATAAATTAAAATTGTTCAATTTGCTTATAAATTTTTTTTGTGAAATGGTTATAGTAAGGGCTGCAACTTGTCCAAGTTTCACCATCATACCCTAAACAGAAAAGGAGAAAAAAAATACACAACGTATTATGCAACGAATGTTCAACATTCTCAAATAATCTCAGGGAACACATGTGCCAACTAAAATGTCTACTATGTGCTGTAGAAGCACAAACTCTTGTAATAATTGTAATATGTATGTTCAATATATTTATATTTAATTTTTTTTTTCTTTTTCTTTTTATTTTTTTTTTTTTTGGGGCCAATTTTTTTTTCTCGTTTGTTATCAAGGGATTTGCATGAAACTTGCACACCTTGCTCAATGGATGCCTATCTGCAAGGGTGCCAATTATGAACGAAATCTGTCGAAGTCAAGCTCAGCTACAGGTGGCCGAACTTGGATCTTTATTTTACTCTGGAAAGTAATTTACACCTTCAAATTACTTCAGAGCTTTCATTTATTAATCAATTTACATGCAAATTACACCTTATATGTAGCGTTTGTGCTTCTACAGACTCTAGTAGACATTTTAGTCCAAAGTCTATTTCTTGATTTTATAAAAATTTAAAAATATCATATATTGCATATTTTTTTAGTAGGGTAACTTTGAAAAATTATATTATTGCACTAAACACTTTTTTGATAAAACTGATCACTAGAATCCTTTATTATGTGCTTAATTTAATATCTGAGTGTTATAGAAATGATTTTAGTTGACACATGTGTTCCCTGAAACTATTTGAAAATTCGTTGCATAATTCGTTGTTTATTTTTTTTCTGCTTTTCTGTTTAGGGTGTGATGATGAAACTTGGACCAGCTGCAGCCCATTCTATAACCATTTCATAAAAAAATTTATAAGCAAATTGAACCACTTTTAATTTTACGCCGATATGCCCCCATAACTCAACAGTAAAATGGGTATTTGGTTGTTAAAATGATTCTTGGTGGGGGTCGTATTCCAGTGAACATAGGATTAAGGACTTGCCAGAAACGCTACACGTACTAGTGACTGTACAAAAATGTAAGAACTCTTGTATATATATTCTAAAAAATTATTTATAAATTTATAAAGTAGACGGTCAATGTATTTAATATATTGAACAATAATTGATAGTATAATAACGTTTACGCAAGAAAGGCTCAGTGAATAACTGAACAAAATCTATGAATAACTTTGTTCCACCAAGTGAAAAGTGTTATGCAAAATAATTTAGGGTGCCGCCCTGGAAACACAAACCAAAACTGTCTCTATTTTCCGCTTGTTACAACTTGTAATAAAGTTGTTACAGCTTGGCTTAACGTGTTTATGACGTATTAGAACGTTGTTACAACTTGCTATATTGGTTGTTATAACTAGTTAGGAGGTGTTAAAACTTGCTCGAATGTTGTACCAACGTCGTAGTTTCGGTGTGTGTTTGGCGGGCCGGTGGTACAGTCGGGTTCGTTCTCGACGCATAATCGATAATTCCGGGTTCAATTCCCTGGCGGGACAGAAATGTTCGGACTCGTTTCCTATTACCTAATGCATCTGTTCACCTAGCATTAAGTACGTACTCCGAAGTTAATCAGCTTATTGTGGGGTTGGATCCTAGGCAGGTTCAGTAATTCGACCTTGTGGGGGGGGGGGGGGGGGGGGGGGGAAGGGACCTCGAATTAAGCCCAACATGTATGAATACTCTCAGGGGGGGGGGAAGGGATGGGAACTATGAGGATAAAGCGCCAAGCCATTACGACTATATAGCACTTGGAAGGGGTCAGGGTAAGGAATTGGACTTGCCAGAAACGCTACACGTACTAGTGACTGTACAAAAATGTAAGAACTCTTGTATATATATTCTAAAAAATTATTTATAAATTTATAAAGTAGACGGTCAATGTATTTAATATATTGATTAATAATTGATAGTATAATAACGTTTACGCAAGAAAGGCTCAGTGAATAACTGAACAAAATCTATGAATAACTTTGTTCCACCAAGTGAAAAGTGTTATGCAAAATAATTTAGGGTGCCGCCCTGGAAACACAAACCAAAACTGTCTCTATTTTCCGCTTGTTACAACTTGTAATAAAGTTGTTACAGCTTGGCTTAACGTGTTTATGACGTATTAGAACGTTGTTACAACTTGCTATATTGGTTGTTATAACTAGTTAGGAGGTGTTAAAACTTGCTCGAATGTTGTACCAACGTCGTAGTTTCGGTGTGTGTTTGGCGGGCCGGTGGTACAGTCGGGTTCGTTCTCGACGCATAATCGATAATTCCGGGTTCAATTCCCTGGCGGGACAGAAATGTTCGGACTCGTTTCCTATTACCTAATGCATCTGTTCACCTAGCATTAAGTACGTACTCCGAAGTTAATCAGCTTATTGTGGGGTTGGATCCTAGGCAGGTTCAGTAATTCGACCTTGTGGGGGGGGGGGGAAGGGACCTCGAATTAAGCCCAACATGTATGAATACTCTCAGGGGGGGGGAAGGGATGGGAACTATGAGGATAAAGCGCCAAGCCATTACGACTATATAGCACTTGGAAGGGGTCAGGGTAAGGAATTGGGATAGGACGGGGGAAGGAATAGTGTCAAGCCACTTGGACGATAGGGGATTGAACGCCGACCTGCATGAAGCGAGACCGTCGCTCTACCGTCCAGCCCAAGTGGTGGGGAAGGTGTTGGGGGGGGGGTTTATACAATAAACCTGGTTATTTGAACCAAACTGATACTAGCTTACTGTCGAACAGAGACCCCCCAACCACTCCCTGACAGAACAAACAGTCGACCTCGGCAACCACTCTGCTGCTGCCGTCAGTCGACCTCCAATGGACACTGGAGGGCTTGTAATTATTTGGGAGATCACCCTAGTAAGCGTCTGGTTCTGGGAGAGGGGTTCAGCGCTCTTGAGCCGCCGTGACTCCCCGCGCTGTCTTTACTGTGGGATGGCCTCTCAATCACCCTTAGTTATAGCCCACTATCACCTAAGTTATAGTCCACTATCACCTAAGTTATAGTCCACTATCACCTAAGTTATAGTCCACTATCACCTAAGTTATAGTCCACTATCACCTAAGTTATAGCCGTGTCTTTCTCTTTTTCTAGCCAGGAAGCCTCATTAGGACAAGAGCGAAAGGCAGCTAAAAAATATAACATTTAATACATAAGAACATAACTATTCCCGTATGTATATTGTGTATAAGACAATACAACCCCTTAGGCTGCTCCCAACTGATAACACTCCAATATCGCCTTATGTCTCCAACCTATAACTGTATCAGGCTGCTGCTTGATACTGCTCCCTTCACTTTTTTTTTAGGCTGTAATACATGGCACATAAAATATTCACGTATTTCCTACTCTACAAAAAGCATTATTCTCTCCCCTTGCACTGCGCCTTTCAGGCCAAAACACAATCAAGCACTCCCTTAAACATCAACGTGTCCATAAGACCCTCTGTTCCATTACTCGAGGTCCCCTTAGTACAGTCATCAATCTGGGTCCTCAGAATATCACGTAAGGTACTCCTGTAGTTCCTCCAATCAGCTGCACTTGAAGTCCTCCTTGAATGTCAGTGAAGCTCCTCCACCGGCTTCACTCAAGATACGTGTAGCTCCCTACACTCCTTGAAGTTTCACTTTGTTGCTGGAGTTCCACTACTCAACTCGAAGTCCTGGAGCACCTGGCAGTTCAGCTTATACTCCTCCTACTCCTTCGGTACGAAGTTCTCTCACTAACTTCTCCCACACAAACATTGCAGTTCTCCCACACAAACATTGCAGTTCTCCAACACAAACATTGCAGTTCTCCAACACAAACGTTGCAGTTCTCCCACACAAACGTTACAGTTCTCCCACACAAACGTTGCAGTTCTCCTACACAAACGTTGCAGTTCTCCTACACAAACGTTGCAGTTCTCCTACACAAACGTTGCAGTTCTCCTACACAAACGTTGCAGTTCTCCTACACAAACGTTGCAGTTCTCCTACACAAACGTTGCAGTTCTCCTACACAAACGTTGCAGTTCTCCCACACAAACGTTGCAGTTCTCCCACACAAACGTTGCAGTTCTCCCACACAAACGTTGCAGTTCTCCCACACAAACGTTGCAGTTCTCCTACACAAACCTGCAAATCCATCATCATGCCATAATTAATGTCTTCCCAGCAAAACCTAATTAAATGTATGCACAGAAAATAAAACTCCATCTGACATCTCTTTAAACACTAATGTGTCGCTGCAATGGTCCTCCCCCATCCTGGACGAGTCCACACTGGGAACATGTCTTGACACGTCGCTAGCCGCCACCCGGGTCGCGGATGGGGGCCTCCGCCCCTCAGTCAGCACTTGACCTTCGGCGAGGAAGGATGTACCACTCCTCCCTCCAGCATATTCTCTCAATTCTAACTCCTTATATTTGCTAACTGGCTCCATAAAAAGTATATATTACATGCTTAAACAGTTGGCATGATCGCTGGGCACACGCTCATGCACAGGCAACCACTATAACAACTGCTACATGAGCTTACTGCAGAATTTGTAGTTCGAGGGCGTTCAACTCCGGTCACCTAAGATGGCATCATCTAAGACGTCCAACAAAGTTTCTTTAAGACTGCCTCACAGCTCTTCTGCTCCTGACTTGAGTACATGGAGTCGCCCGGTAGGCTCCACAACAGAAACGCCTGCTTGCTTCCTTCCTCTTGAAGAAGCAACACAATTAGAGTTCCACAAAGGTGCGACCAAACACACACTTCCAGGCCGCCTCTAATTATCGAAATCACCGAGAAATGGTGCACTAAGTCCCCCAACAGCTTCCTCACACTTGCAAACAATCAGCCTTCGCTCCACCACTAACACAGGGAACTATATTCTCCCTCCTTCCAGGAGATCAACACAGTACAACCATCTCTGACGGCTGCTGAAGCTCAAGTTAGGACACGACGTCCGGCTAGCATCACTTCATGCAACCAAAATATCGACATCTCATATCATGTCACTTATTTAAATGCTCATCCTCTGCTCATATTTTTAAATTATTCACTGACGTTTATTTTATATTTAATATATACATCTATCCTCTGGCCTCTCAATCAGGTCTGGAAGGCAGAATAACTCTCAATGAGGTAGACTCGTTCCACCCAGGCCACATGGGGTCATAACAATACACTCTGGCTGCCTGTCCCCCAACACAATGAATTATAAAAATTATAGAAATAATCCCTATAAGTGTTACTGTTTGACAATCACCATCATCCTTGACGTAATTATTACCTGTTTACACCTGTCAACTCTGAGATTATTGATTAATTGAATTATTGATTCCTGTTATTTAAATTTTGGTTTTACAGATAAAAAGACGAACTAAAATAATACTAAAATTCTGAAACGGAATTAAGTTATAAATACGCGTTTTTTTGGAGTCAAAGATACGAAACAAAGACATTTTTGTTTTAATTCTATGTAAGTTTGTCTAGAATCTGGGATTTTCTGCACATTAGAGTCTGTGTACTCACCTAGTTGTGCTTGCGGGGGTTGGGCTTTGGCTCTTTGGTCCCGCCTCTCCACTGTCAATCAACTGGTGTACAGATTTCTGAGCCTGCTGGGCTCTATCATATCTACATTTAAAACTGTGTATGGAGTCAGCCTCCACCACATCACTGCCTAATGCATTCCATCCGTCCTCTGATACTGAAAACGTTCATTCTAATATGCCTGTGGTTTATTTGGGTACGTAATTTCCACCTGTGTCCCCTTGTTCGCGTACCACCCGTGTTAAACAGTTTATCTTTATCTACCCCTGTCAATTCCTCTGGGAATTTTATATGTAGTGTGACGGTAACGCGTTGGTGTTCGGCTGTTTAAGGCTAGGGGTATGGCCTCGTCACATAGTTATAAAAAAAAATAGAAAAACTGGAACTTCGTCTGTGGTAAGGTAAGGAGAAGACACACAAAACACAAGTAAACTTTAACAATGAAATTTTAATTACGTTAAATAAATCAAAACATGAAAATAATGCACAAACAAATATGTATAATAAAATCAATGAATCAAAATAATAAGAATACTTAAATGACACAATGAAAGTTACGTTAAGGCAAAATAACAAGAAGTGCAACACAAAAGTTAAGTGGGAGGTGCTGGAATATTGGCTTAAAGCCACCACCTCTCTCAGTACACGCTAACGTCTAGCTGGGAGGAGTGCTGGCTACGAAAGCACGGAACATTCTGAAGACTGATGTTGGGGCGACCCCAGACATCGGGTAGTATTGGGGGGCGAGTGCAGGTGCAGCCAGACCGGCGACCAATCAGCGGAGCCGTAGCGATCAACGGGTAGTTTGGTGATTTGGGTCCGAACAGGTGGCGGGCTGCATACGTTTCTGCTCACCCTTGCAAGCCTTGCTGGTGCTGGTGTTGTTGTCGTTGTTGGACATTTCTTCCATAGTCTTTTTATATAATTGTGAAGACGTAATTTTGGAGGGAAGAGCAGGCTCAATCTCTTGAAGGAGATTATCGTCACAACTCTCCCCCGAAGCCTGCGGTTCTGGAAGAAGTACGTCGTTATGTGGTGGAGTAATGGATGGAGTCGCTTCTACTTCATAAACTCTGGAGAGATCATGGGCTAAGATGTTGTCAGACTCTTGGTATAGCGTGTCTCCAGGTTGAATTTCTGCAGGTAGCAAGCCCATAGTAGAAGACGTTGAGATGAGAAGTGGGCGTGCTGCAGGAGGTGTAGGGTGGTGTGGTCCGTATTGATGGTGGACCGAGCACTTTTCAGGTGTGGAGTGAAGTGCTGAAGCTTCAGGATGAGGAAGAGTAGCTCCTTGCCAATTGTTCCGTAGATCCTTGTAGCAGTAGTCGCTGACAGGTGTATTCTTCTCGCCTCGTTGCTGCATCACGACACCACCCACGTCGGTACCATTGGCGTCGACATGGAGGATGAAGGGCTTATCTGACGAGGTGAGAGTGGAATTAGAAGAGGGCATAGGAGCACGATTATTATCCTGAAAGCATTTGGGAAGATCATTAAGGATTTTGGAATTAGAAAGCGCCGACTCCTTGTCAGTGCTTTCGGGAGAAGAAGCCGGGATGGTCTCACTGTGGATGTAGGGTTCTGTGAAGGTAGAACAATTAATCAAGACAGTGGGAGGAGTACCATTATATTGCTTCAGGAGGTTGACGTGGCACAGCTGGGTCTTCCGCCGCCTATCTGGAGTCTCTATCACATAATTATTATTATTCCTGCACTCTTTGACGCAGTAGGGTCCTGAAAATCTGTTTTGTAAAGGTGAACCTGGGATAGGGAAATAAGCAAGGACGAAGTCTCCCGGCTTGAATTTTCTTACTTTGCTGGTCTGGTCGTAATGAGTCTTCATTCTCACCTGGGCTTTCAATAGATTATCATGAGCAAAGCGGTGGACTCTCTCTAGAATGTGTTGAAGGTTTTGAAGAAACTGGGGCACATTCTGATGCTCACTGAAGGTGGCATCTCTGAGAGAGTCTTTGAAAGCCTTAAGGGGAGTACGGCACTTACGGCCGTAGAGCATCTCATAAGGAGATACTCCTAGGGACTCATTGGGGAGACTTCTGAAAATACACATTATTAGGTCAATCTGCTTATCCCAATCCTTTGAGGTTTCACTACAAAACTTTTTCAAGAGTGCTTTGATGGTCTGATGACTACGTTCAAGAGAACCCTGTGAAGCAGGATGATAGGGGCTGGACAATACCTGTTTGATGTTGAACTCCTCCAGTGTCCTTTTGAAGAGATCACTGGTGAAGTTGGTGCCACAGTCACTTTGAATCTCCCTGGGAAATCCGTATTGAGTGAAGATCTTCAGTAGATGTTTGATAACCGTAGCAGCCGTGATGTTCTTCACTGGAACTGCTATGGGAAATCTGGTGGTAGGACACAGGATGGTTAGGATGTAGGCGTTACCTGAACTGGTCCGAGGTAAAGGACCAACACAGTCTATTATGAGTCTGTGGAAAGGTTCCGCAGGCACCTGTATGGGAATCAGTGGTGCTCTGGGAATGGAGACGTTCGGTTTGCCTGCCATCTGACATGTATGACACTGTTTTACGTACCGTTTGACGTTGTTTACCATACCTGGCCAGTAGTAGTCTTGACGAATCCCATGGTAAGTCTTGTTGAAGCCGTAGTGGGAGAATGCTCCGTGGGCCAGGTGTAGAATAGTGGGCCGCAGGCTGGTGGGAATCACAAGTTGTTCGGTGTTGGCCCAATCGTCCTCCTCCTTCAGTTTACTGGGTCTATATCTGCGGTAGAGCAAGTCGTTCTCTAGGAAGAACCCAGGAATACTGTCGGGTTGAGTCTCAGCCTGGAAAAACAATGGTGTTAAAGTAAGATCTTCCCTCTGCAACTTACGGAACTCCAACTTGGTCAGATGCGGGGGTAGTTTCTGAGGGTCTTGAGGGACAGCGGTAGCAGTAGAGTCAGCTGGCTGTGGACGTGCGGCTTGTGCACGGGTGGTCACGAGAACCGGAGGAGAAACTTCATCACTCTCTTGAACCTCTGCTGGAACATACTCAAGAATAGGGTTACTTGGCACAGAGTTACACACCTGGGGTTTGTCCATGACGATCAGGTTGGTTGGTTGCAGGTCTTCTGCCAAGTCGTTGCCTAGGAGAAGTTGCACTCCAGGCATGGGAAAAGGCTTTTCCCTGACGGCGACTTGGACTTCCCCGTTCACGTAGGGACAATCCAGGTGGACTCTGGCGAGAGGGTATGGAGTAGTAGCAGTGAGGTCAGTGATGAAGACCGTTTCCCCGGTGTAGACTATGTTGGGCACAGCCGACTTCAAGATGATCGATTGTAGAGCCGCTGTGTCCCTCAAGATCTTCAATTTGAAACGTCCCTCCGGATTTGAACCGTTGGCAGAGACAGTTCCAGTATACAGGTGGTTACTGAAAAGAGAAAGATCATTAACATCAACACCAACATTCATCACAGGCTTACCGGACTTAGGAGGAGTTGGTTTGGGTCGTTGTTGGTCAGTGGATCCCTTGTATTGAGACTTACCACACTTGTCTATGGTATGTCCATAGAGTCTACAATACTTGCAGTACAGTTGTGAACCAGCTTGATCGGGGCTCACCTTCTCGTAACTGTACCACGACTTCTTACTGGAGGATGGTTCAGGTGTCAGCCGGTGGATGAGGCTGTAAGTGTCAGCCGACTTAGCACACTTCAGGTAGTCGGTTTCTTCTTTATCTGCTAAGTAGAGGCGGACAGGAGGCGGCACACGTCTCAAGAATTCTTCAACAAGCATCAGGTTGACGAGTTCTGTAAAAGTAGAGACATGTGCTGCTTCCAGCCATTTCATGAAATACCTCCGTTTCGTGTTAGCAAACTCGAGGAAGGTAGTGGTACTTGCCTTCAGGTGGTCACGGAATTTCCTTCTATAACTTTCAGTAGAGAGGAGGTAGGCGTCCAACACTGCTTGTTTCAGAGTGTAGTAGTCATTCTCAGACGCCAAAGTACTGAGTGTGACTGCAGCTCTACCTGTAAGATGGACTCTGAGAAGTGTGGCCCATTGGTCGACAGGCCAACTGAGTTGATTAGCAAGGGTTTCAAAGGTGGTAAAAAACACATCAACTTCTGCTTCTACAAAGGATGGCATTAACTTACTTGCATGTGATATATTAAAACTGACGGGAAGATTGGCAGTAGCTTGTTGGCGTTGAGTGAAGTGTGAAGTTTCCAAGGCGATTTCACGTTGACGACACTCTAGAGCCAGAGTTGCTTGTTGCTTGTCATGTTCGCGTTGTATTTCCAACTCGCGTTGTTTTGTTTCAAGCTGTACTCTCTCACGTTCATGGAGCAAGGCGACCTCACGTTCGTGTTCTTCTCTCCTCAAAGCAGCTTCGCGTTCTTGTTCGTCTCTCCTCAAAGCGGCTTCGCGTTCGTGTTCTTCCCTTCGTATGGCAGCTGCTTCTCTTTGCTGCTCACGTTCAATCTTGGCCAGCTCTAGTTTAAGTTTCATCGCTGCCAAGTCAGTTTTCTCTGCAATATAGTAAGTTTCATGTGTTTCAGAGTCTATCTTACCTTGCTCTAAATAGTAATCCAGCAACAGGTTGTGTAGGTCATTTTTGTTGGCTTGGTAGGGAACTTCTAGTTGATACTCATGTGCAAGAGTTTGTAGTTCAGTCCTCTTGGCACGACTTAAAGTCCCTATTTCACCTGCTGGATTTGCACGGAAAGTTTGGAGACGAAACATGGTGAAATTAGCAAATAAAGGTACACGAATGTTCAATAATGAAATGTCAGAAACAGGACAACGTGGCAACTGGTACCTATCCTGTGTGATCTTTAACAATTAACGTTAAGTGAAAGATATTAAATGATTACATTAAATCAAGGGCGCAGGAAATCTTGTACCCGGTACTCGTGTAAGAGAATAAGGGCAAGAAAATCCTACTAACAAATGAAACAGAGTTTCGAAAACAAATGAAACAGTTAAATGCTTCAAAAGTAAAATTGGTAGTCCAAGGATGTAGGCATACCTTGCCAAGTCTCTATAGGACATAAAGCAAGTTTTTCCCACTGAATTTAATATGATACTTACAGAATTAGCGAACTTTTGTGCTCTGAAAAAATAAGCTAATTCCCTACCGTTGTATGTATCATCATCTCTGACTGACGTGTAGGGGTGCGAGGTGTCAACTGGTGACGAGAACTGCTGCTGAGGTCCCAATTCAGCAACTAAAGTTCGAGCTAGAGGAACTATGGTCCTCTTTGTCCTCCTACAGTCAGATTGCAGAAGATTGGGTACTCTTGACCCGGGGCAGACCACAGTACCAGGGTACCAATATGATGATCTGTCAGAATGAGAAATATTCAAGGGACATAGATGGTAAATACGAGTAATAACAAGGAGGGAGAGATGACCAATTAAGAGTATGACTGCGGCCTACAGTCACCACGTAATCCAAAGTTGTCTCACCTTCACTATATGTTACTCTCGTAATGCACAATACACCGCACCTTATAAAAAATGAAATTGAATGAAAAATAGTAAAGCTACGTTAACAGAGTTAAATACGCTTACCATAAATTACCACTTGGCACCAGTACCTGAGTGAGGCTCCTAGGACAGGCCCCCATAAAACTTGTGACGGTAACGCGTTGGTGTTCGGCTGTTTAAGGCTAGGGGTATGGCCTCGTCACATAGTTATAAAAAAAAATAGAAAAACTGGAACTTCGTCTGTGGTAAGGTAAGGAGAAGACACACAAAACACAAGTAAACTTTAACAATGAAATTTTAATTACGTTAAATAAATCAAAACATGAAAATAATGCACAAACAAATATGTATAATAAAATCAATGAATCAAAATAATAAGAATACTTAAATGACACAATGAAAGTTACGTTAAGGCAAAATAACAAGAAGTGCAACACAAAAGTTAAGTGGGAGGTGCTGGAATATTGGCTTAAAGCCACCACCTCTCTCAGTACACGCTAACGTCTAGCTGGGAGGAGTGCTGGCTACGAAAGCACGGAACATTCTGAAGACTGATGTTGGGGCGACCCCAGACATCGGGTAGTATTGGGGGGCGAGTGCAGGTGCAGCCAGACCGGCGACCAATCAGCGGAGCCGTAGCGATCAACGGGTAGTTTGGTGATTTGGGTCCGAACAGGTGGCGGGCTGCATACGTTTCTGCTCACCCTTGCAAGCCTTGCTGGTGCTGGTGTTGTTGTCGTTGTTGGACATTTCTTCCATAGTCTTTTTATATAATTGTGAAGACGTAATTTTGGAGGGAAGAGCAGGCTCAATCTCTTGAAGGAGATTATCGTCACAGTAGTAATCACGTCTTCCCTAACTCTTCTGTCTTCTTGTGTCGTGAGGTTTAGTTCCAGTAATCTTTCCTCGTAGCTCATACCCCTCAGCTCGGGAACTAGCCTAGTGGCATACCTCTGAACCTTGTCTAACTTCGTTTTGTGTTTGACTCAATGTGGACACCACGCTGGAGCCGCATATTCCAGTATTGGTCTTACGTACGAGGTATACAAGATTCAGAATGATTCCTTACACAAGTTACTGAAGGCATTTCTTATGTTCACAAGCCTTGCATACGTCGCTGATGTTATCCTTTTGATGTGAGGTTTAGGGGAACAGGTCTGGCATCATAACAACCCCGAGATCTTTCTCTCGTCTAGACTCATGAAAGATTTCCTCTCTTGCCTGGTACCTTGTGTTTGGCCTCCTGCTCCTTTCGCAATAAGGGAGCCGGTCGGCCGAGCGGACAGCACACTGGACTTGTGATCCTGTGGTCCCGGGTTCGATCCCGGGCGCCGTCGAGAAACAATGGGCAGAGTTTCTTTCACCCTATGCCCCTGTTACCTAGCAGTAAAATAGGTACCTGGGTGTTAGTCAGCTGTCACAGGCTGCTTCCTAGGGGTGGAGGTCTGGTCGAGGACCGGGCCGCGGGGACACTAAAGCCCCGAAATCATCTCAAGATAGCCTATCTTCATCACTTTGCACTTGTTCGAGTATCCATTTGTTGGACCATTGTGGACCATCTCTGGGTCTGTGTATCTGTGGATCCATGTATCTGTGAACCTGTGTATCTGTATGCCTGTGTATATATTCTGTGCATGGTCTGTGTATCTATTGGACTGTGGATCTGTGTATCTATGAGAATATGTATCTGACCTAGCTGTACTCACCTAGTTGTGTTTGCCGGAGATGAACTTCCGCTCTGTGGTCCCGCCTCTCAATTGTCCGTCTACTGGTGTACAGGTTCCTGAGCTCTATCATATCTACATTTGAAACTGTGCATGGAGTCTGCCTCCGCCACATCACTGCCTAATGCATTCGAATTATGAACTTCTCTGACAGTTCGAAAGTTCTTTCTAATGTCTCTGTGGCTTACTTTGTTACTCACCTTTTTTTTTTGAGATATATACAAGAGTTGTTACATTCTTGTACAGCCACTAGTACGCGTAGCGTTTCGGGCAGGTCCCTGGAATACGATCCCCGCCGCGAAGAATCGTTGTTACAACTAAGTACACATTTTTCTGTTGAGTTAAACAGAGGCTACAGTTAAGGATTTGCGCCCAGTAAATCCTCCCCGGCCAGGATACGAACCCATGACAAAGCGCTCGCGGAACGCCAGGCAAGTGTCTTACCACTACACCACGGAGACTGTTGGAACAGACAAGAACAAGAACACCTTTCACCTGTGTTCCCTTGTGCGTGTACCACCCGTTCTAAATAATCTGTCTAACTTCCCATTCAATTTTCCTGAGAATTTTGTATGTTATCATGTCTCCCTGAAATCTTCACCCTTCCAGCGACGTGAGGTACAATTCACAAAGTCTTTTCCTCGTAACTCATTCCTCTTTGTTCTGGATCTAGTCTGGTGGCATACCTTTTGAACCTTCCCTATCTTATTCTTATACTTGACAAGGTATGGACTCCATGCTGAGCCGCATACTCCAGGATTGGTCCCACATATGTGGAATACAAAGATATGAATGGTTCCTTACACAGGTTTCCTTGCACTTATATTTCAGTGATGGGAACATCAGATTATTAGATGTTCCTAATTTTCTGATGGGAACATCAGATCATTTGGGAATGCATTGGACGAGGAAGTGGGGAATGGTGGGGAGGACGAGGGGACAGGGAAGGGAGTAATGTTGGGGAGGACGAGGGGATGGGAAAGTTGGGGATGGTGGGGACGAGGGGACAGGGGAATGGATATTGGTGGGAGGGGGTGGGGCAAGGGGACAGGGAAGTGGGGGATGGTAGGAAGGACGAGGGGACGGGGGAGTGGGAGATGGAGAGGACGAGGGGACGGTGGAGTGGGGAATGGTTAGGAAGACGAGGGGCTCCATGCACCTTGACGTGTCCAGTACTTTAACCGCTAGGCCACACTCTGTATAGGAATAGGATTTCTCCTCATGTCATCTTTGTTCAAGGTAAACTAAAAAAAAGTTATTAACTTTAAAATGTATTACACTTACTATAAATTTACACGTTTCAAACCTACATGGTTCCTTCTCAAGTGATGGGACAGTTGTTGTTGGTTTTTATTTAGCTATTCAGAACAAAATGTCCATGTAGCACAGGCTGTAGTGAGCCTGTAACTGAGTTCGGATATTTGCGATAACCTTGTTACTGTGATAATTGGGTCAAAGTTTTAAATGGAGGTTTGGTTTCCTCCTTTTCTTTCATTTCTTTTCCGCTTCTCTTTTAGCGCACTGATTTTAGTCTTGTTTTAATAACATTATCTTAGCAGTGGATATAGCTGTACAGTGTTCACTAGTGTGTTCCGTTCTTCAACTGCTTTTCTAACCATTGTAATCACTATGGATTTTGATTCAAATGCAGCTTCTGTTGTTTGATGAATGCTGAGTTTGATGCACAGGGCTTCAGTTGCTTCACACTCCAGTAAGTAGAGTAAAAGTGGCGCCACTGCATCTGTTCCAGGTATGACATTCTTTAACTATTGGGTTTATTACCTCTCAGCAGCACTTGTAACCAAGTCTGAGTATGTGTATGGCTACTGGAATGTCTCTGGATATCTTTTTGCCAGGCTTGAAAGAGGAGTAACCAGTGGTTTGTTCGTACCACATCGCAGTGAATCTTCCTTCCGCTACTTTGGCTCTGTGGCGACCTTTGATAGTTAGGAGTATTTTCTTCTTCATTTACGCCTCAATTTGTGAAAAACTTGGAAGGATTTGAAACTGTACAACATATAGAGCAGTGGCAGCTTTTGCTAGTGAGTCTGGTTTTTCATTATCATCTATGTGTATGGCTTGGTATCCAATTTAGGGTGATTGATAGCCCTAGATTATGGGCTTCTTTTCCTATATGTTGGATTTCTGTGAGGAGTTGTATATTATCTCTGTGTTGACTGGATAACAATGCCTGGAACGAAGATTTAGAGTCGGTATGAATGATGACATCATGTAAATTATTCTCAATTGTATAGCTTATGGCCACCTTCAGGGCATGTGATTCTGTCTGCAATGTTGAGCACCCACTTTTCATGCTCCAGTAAGCTTCATGGTTGTTAGTGTAAACTGCTGCCCCAGCAGAACCTCTTTCTTGATCAACTGATCCATCTGTGAAGATGTGAGTCGTTGTCGGTTTTAAGATGGTTTCAATTTGTCGTTCTATGACTGCTTTGAGCCTCTGCGAGTCACATGCTGATTTTTTAACTGGTAATCCTTCAATGATAATCTTTAGACTCGATTCTTCCGAAGGCGGAGGCTGCCGAAAGTGTTGATATGGTCTATCTTCTTTTTTGTTTTTAATTGTCCATTTCAAGTCCACTTTCTCTAGAATCTTCACTAGATTATCCGTCCATTCACTTGTTCTATATTGAAGGTTCCTCTGGAGCGATCTTTGTATGTTATCTTTGATTGACAGTCTGGCAGTGGTTCCAACAACTTTTACTGTTATGGTGGCTATCCTGTGTTTGATCCTGTTTTCTAAGACTGGTAAGTTGGTTTCCATTCTTAGATTCTCTCGACGCGTCCATATAGGTGTTCCCAGCATTGTTCTGAGGGCATCATTTTGAGATACTTCCAGTTTCTCCCATTGGTTATCACTGAGGGATGTAATAGCAGGAGCAGCATAGTCAATGAGTGATCTAACTGCTTGAATGTAGTATATTTTGAGTACTGGTAGAGACGCACCATCTCTAAGACTTGTCAGAGAGCGCAAAGCTAAGTTTCTGGCTTTACAACGTTGCCGAAGATATTCAATTTCAAGAGTGAATCTCAACTAGCTGTCTATTATGACTCCTAGGTATTGAAAAGGGGTAACCCACTCAATTTCGTGTCCTTGTATAACGAGTCTGATGTCTTGAGTTATCATTTTAACGGCCATTGCTTTGGTTTTATTGCTGTTTATTTTCACTGCTATGCGTTCCTCTTCCCTGCTGATAATATCTCGGCCTTTTTGTGCATGGTTCCTTGCGCCTTTGCCATTGATGATGACCACAAAGTCGTCTGCATAGTTAAGTAGTTTGGCTTTTGGTAACTTGAGCTTCATGAATTGTTCCATGAGACAGTTAAAGAGGAAAGGGCTTAGTATTCCTCCCTGCGGAGTTCCATTTTCCAGCCTCTTTGAGGACGAGGTTTTTCCTTGGAATTTGACTGTAGCTTCTCGGTTAAGCAGGATTCCTTTGGCAAAGGCAAGAGCGTATCCTTTGATTTCTTTATCCACAAGGCAGCACAGTGTAGCTGGAGCACTGGCCAACTCAAAGGCTTTTTCTAGGTCTAGAAAATTAAGAATTCCAGGTTTGTCATTCATTTGATCCAGGAGGGAGGTAAGACATTTTGTGGTCCCAACACCTTTTCTGTAAACAAACATATTTTGGTGTAGTGGATTGGCTTTCCATTCAATTCGATTAAGGGCCATTTTTTTGCGCAGTTTTGGCCAGACAGCTTGTTAATGAGATGGGTCTTGGATTTCCTAGGTCTTTAGGTTTTGGAATGGGAACTATAATTACACTGTTCCAAGAGAGTGGTCGAGTTCTCGTCACCCATACTCTGTTGATGAGATGCAAGAAGGCTTCTTCACCCTTTTCTCCTGGCTTGGCCAGCATATTTTATATGTGATTTTGTCCTCGCCTGGAGCTATGTTTTTAGTTTTCTTTGTAGCTCTTCTGAGTTCTTTCAGATTGAAAGGTTGGTCTAGTTCGTCAGGTAAGGCTAAAGCATCATCAATTTTTGTCCATCTTGCTGCTTGAAGTCTTTGTTGGTGAGTCAGAGTTGCTTGAGGAAGTTGAGTGGAACTGGCTCTTGAAGCAAATAGATTTGCTAACCTTTCTGTTTCTTGCTCTGGATGAACATGGTGCGGCAGAGCAGGAGGCGATTTTCCTTTGGCCCTGTTGATCTGCCTCCAGATGTCGTCCAAGGACGTATGCTGATTTAGCTTGGCACACCACTCGAGCAATTTTCCATCTCTGATTTTTGTTGTTTCCTCGTGCACATGATCTCGGACAGTTCCAAGAAGTCCTAGATTAGCTTCGGTTCTATCTCTTCTGAAATTCTTCCCTGCACAATTTAGTCTGTTATGTAGCTCTTTGATCCTATCACAGTAATACCAATAGTCCTTATGTTTGGGAATTGTTTTCCTCTTGGGGATGGCGTGATTCGCTGCTCTATGAATTGCATTTACTTTTTTTCATTTCTTCGGTGTTGTCAGGAGGAGTGAAGTTTTGGTGCCAAGTTCCGAGAGATTCCTGAAACTTCGTCCAATCTGCTTTAATAAAGTCCCATCTGGGCTCGGGAGCAGGAGGTCTGGGAGGCTTAAAAGATTGTTGTTTTAGATTTAGCTACTGAGAACGAAATGTCCATGTGGCATGGGCTATGGTCAGCCCGTAATCGAGTTCGGTTAATTGCGATAACCTTGTTACTGTGATATTTAAGTCAAAGTTTTAAATGGAGGTGGGGATTCCTGTTTTTTCCCTGTTTCTTTTTCGCTCCTGTTTTAGTGCACTGGCCTTAGTCTTGTTTTAATAACATTGTCTTGGTGGCGGATGTAAAGGCAGAATGCTCACTAGTGAGTCCTATTCCTCAACGCCTTTTCTAATCATTGTAGTAGCTATGGAATGTGCATCTAATGTAGCTGCTGTTGTGGGATGTATTGGAATGTGAAGCTACTGAACCCCTGCGCATCAAACTCAACATTAATCCAACGACCGCGGCTTTCAAGGTGGTTGTTGTTGTTTCAGATTTAGCTACTCAGAACGAAGTGTCCATGTAGCACGGCCTATGGTGAGCCCGTAGATGAGTAAGCTTTCAAAGAGAAATCTAGACATTTATAATTTTGGGTACACCTCACTCTACGATTCGCCTAATCCTCTTAATCGTAGGTAGCGGCGAAGGGTAGGGTGAGGTGATTGTTGTCTGACTCCGGCTTCTAGCTGTCCGCCAGGTCTTCCATCTTCCCTCTGACTTAATGGAGGACCATCGAACAGCGGTATGCTCGAAGTCGAATTCATCTGGATCTTAATTACTGGTGTCATATATATATATATATATATATATATATATATATATATATATATATATATATATATATATATATATATATATATATATATATATATATATATATATATATATATGTCGTACCTAATAGCCAGAACGCACTTCTCAGCCTACTATGCAAGGCCCGATTTGCCTAATAAGCCAAGTTTTCATGAATTAATTGTTTTTCGACTACCTAACCTACCTAACCTAACCTAACCTAACTTTTTCGGCTACCTAACCAAACCTAACCTATAAAGATAGGTTAGGTTAGGTTAGGTAGGGTTGGTTAGGTTCGGTCAAATATCTACGTTAATTTTAACTCCAATAAAAAAAAATGACCTCATACATAATGAAATGGGTAGCTTTATCATTTCATAAGAAAAAAATTAGAAAAAATATATTAATTCAGGAAAACTTGGCTTATTAGGCAAATCGGGCCTTGAATAGTTGGCCAAAAAGTGAGTTCTGGCTACTAGGTACGACACATATATATATATATATATATATATATATATATATATATATATATATATATATATATATATATATATAATATGGATAAAACAAAAATGTGTATGTGATAACCGCATTGTTCACTTTTTCAAACAGTGAAAATTAGAGATATTTTTCTTTTCAGAATTTGGAACATTGCACATAGAACAGTGTCGAAAACAGAGAAATTGTTGAGACACAAATTTCACCCAAAATAAAAATTTGGTCCGTGCCAGTGAGGACCTGAATGCATTCCTGATATTTAAAACAGAAGTGGAGGGTGGAGGGGTTGTGGTGGTGGGGGGGGGGGCATGACCCCCCATATCCACTCACCACCCCCCCCCTACCGATATCCTGGGCTTAGGTTGCAAATGCTCTCACACCCACGACTCGTGCGAGATTACTCCTCCGACAGGACCGCTGTTATTTAATCAGTAAATGTCACCGTATGCTCATACAAGGTCCTCTGATTACAAACACGGCGTTCAATCTGAACGTTATCTCTCT
>NC_091224.1:17412572-17452330 GCF_040958095.1 Procambarus clarkii | reverse complement strand
AGTACTCTGTGGTCACTCATTCCTATGGGGGCTTCAACTTTGACATCCCTTTTTTCTGACTCATTCAGGGTGAATATCATGTCGAGTCTAGCTGGTTCATCATTGCCTCTCACTCTTGTGGGTTCCCTGAAGTGCTGGCTCAAAGTTCCTTGTTGCCACTTCCAAGAGTTTAGCTCTCCATGTATCTGCACCACCATGTGGGTCCCCATTCTCCCAGTCTATCTTTCCATGGTTGAAATCGCCCATGATTAAGAGCCTTGAGCCATTCCTGCAGGCAACTGAAGCTGCTCTCTCAATTATATTAATGGCTGTCATGTTGTTCCTATCAAACTCCTGTCTAGGTCTTCTGTCTGTTTGGAAACACAGAATCTGTTATGACTCCTGACAATTTCGTTTTCGTGAGTCCTATTACATCAGGGTTTTCTTCTTGCGCCCTTTCTGACAGTTCACTTGCTTTATTAGTAATCCCATCGATGTTTGAGTACATTACCTTGAAGCTCATGTTGCTATATCTATTTTCACCCTCACTCCCCACAAGTGTCGGAAGTTGTTCCAGGGTCATTGCTTCTTGGGTAGGCTCATCCTCCTGTGAGGTAGTTGCCGGGGGTTCAGGGGGAGGTGGCGTGGGGGATGGAGGACTTAGGTATTGCCTGGGCCTGCTTGGGGCAGGAAGAAGACCAGGGGATGGGAAAGCAGGGGATGCTCGGGATAAGGGGATGGGAGGGAGGATTTGGGTGATATGGTTGGCATTGTATGGGGGCAGGGAAGGATTTGTGCTGGGGGTGGGGGTAGGGGTGGGGGCCCGATGAGGTGGTGGGCTGGGGCGTTGCAGTCTCATCTGGGGTTCCTGAATTGCTGAATTGGGGTTCCCGACTCCCCTCTGGGATTGCTGGGTTGGAGGCTGAGGTTCCCTGGCTCCCTTCCCTCTCCCTGCGCCTTTCCTTGCATCTGCTTCCCTTATTATCTCGTCCCTGGTCATGTCCATCTTAAGGGACATACTAATAAGTGTGTGTGTGTGTATACACACGTATACACACACATAGGTGAGTACAAATATATTTGTACTTACTTTTTTGTGCCTGAAGGATCGAGCATAGACTGGATCGAGCATTGACTCTTGGATCCCACCTTTCGAGCCATCGGTAGTTTACAGCAATGACTTCGGTCCTATTTCCCTATCATACCTAGTTTTAAAATTACTAATAGAATTTGCTTCCACATCCTGCTCTGTAAGTGCATTCCATTTTTCCACTACTCTCACGCTAAAATAAAACTTCCTAACATCTCTGTGACTCATCTGAGTTTCCAGCTTCCACCTGTGTCCCCTCGTTCTGTTAGTATTCCGTGTAAACGTTTCGTCTTTTTCCACTCTGTCAATTCCCCTGAGTATTTTAAACGTTCCTATCATATCCCCCTCTCTCTCTCTAATTTTTTTTTAGTGTCGTAAGGTTTTTTTTAGTGTCGTACCAATCTCCGTGGTGTAGTGGTAAGACACTCGCCTGGCGTTCCGCGAGCGCTTTGTCATGGATTCGTATCCTGGCCGGGGAGGATTTACTGGGCGCAAATCCTGAACTGTAGCCTCTGTTTAACTCAACAGTAAAATGGGTACTTGGTTGTAACAACGATTCTTCGCGGCGGGGATCGTATTCCAGGGACCTGCCCGAAACGCTACACGTACAAGTGGCTGTACAAGACTGTAACAACTCTTGTATATATCTCAGAAAAAAAAGTTCAGTTCCTTCATATCCCATCCTTCGTAAATCCGGGACGAGCCTCGTTGCAAACTTTTACACATTTTCCAGTTTCCTTATGTGTTTTTTCAGGTGGGGACTCCATGATGGAGCGGCATACTCTAAGACTAATCTCACGTAGGTAGTGTAAAGCACCCTAAATGCCTCCTTACTTAGGTTTCTGAATTATGTTCTAACTTTTACCTATGTAGAGTACGCTGCTGTCGTTATCCTGTTTATATGTGTCTCAGGAGTTAGATTAGGTGTTAGTCCACGCCCAGGTTTCTTTCTCGAATCGTCACAGGTAGGCAGTTCCCCTTCATTGTGTACTGTCCCTTAGGTTTCCTACCACCTAATCCCTTTTCCATAACTTTACATTTCCTCGTGTTGAACACTAGTAGCCATTTCTCTGACCATCTCTGCAACCTGTTCTGGTCCTCTTGGAGGATTCTACAATCCCCATCTGTCACAACACAATTCATTAATTTTGCATCCTCCGCGAACATCGACATGTAGGATTCTACACCTGTAAATATGTCATTTACGTGTATTAGAAATAGAATTGGTCCCATCACCGATACTTGAGGTATTTCACTCGTTACTGTTCGCCAGTCCGACCTCTCGCCCCTTACCGTTATTCTCCGTATCCTTCCTGTTAGGTAGTTCCTTACCCATGCTAGGGCCTTTCCGCTTACTCCTGCCTGCCTCTCAAGTTTGAATAGCAGTCTCATGTGCGGTACTGTATCAAAGGCTTTTTGGCAGTCCAGAAATATGCAGTCTGCCCAACCTTCTATGTCCTGCCTTATCCTCGTTATTTTATCATAGAATTCCAAAAGGTTTGTTAGGCATGATTTCCCTTTCCAGAACCCATGTTGATGTTTGTTTACAAACCTAATGCTCTCCAGGTGCTCAACAAGTCTTAGCCAAATTATTCTTTCAAGTATTTTGCAGGGGATGCTTGTCAGTGATACGGGTCTGTAGTTAAGTGCCTCCTCCCTATCACCTTTCTTGAAGATCGGCACGACATTTGCCTTCTTCCAGCAACTGGGCAATTCTCCCGACATAAGTGACTCATTAACGATCCGTGCCAGAGGCACGCTGAGGGCCTGTGCTGCTTCTTTTAGAGTCCACAGTGATATCTTGGCTGGTCCAACCGCTTTAGTTGCATCCAGTGTTGTCACCTGTTTCATTACCTCCTCTGCTGTCACCTCTATATCTGATAGTCTGTCACCTAGGGTAATCTCTTCTAACAATGGGAGCTGCTCAGGCTCGGTTGAGAACACTCCATGGAAACTGGCATTCAGTGCCTCGCAGATTTCCTTGTCACTTTCTGTATATGCCCCCCTCAGTTATCTGTTCCAATTGTTTTTGTGTGTGTATTCACCTAGTTGTGTTTGCGGGGGTTGAGCTCTGCTCTTTCGGCCCGCCTCTCAACTGTCAATCAACTGTTTACTAACTACTTTTTTTCCACACCACACACACACACACACACACACACACACACACACACACACACACACACACACACACACACACACACACACACACACACACAAGGAAGCAGCCCGTGACAGCTGACTAACTCCCAGGTGCCTATTTACTGCTAGGTAACAGGGGCATTCTTTCAGGGGTGAAAGAAACTTTGCCCATTTGTTTCTGCCTCGTGCGGGAATCGAACCCGCGCCACAGAATTACGAGTCCTGCACGCTATCCACCAGGCTACGAGGCCCCCCTAGTGTGTGTGTGTGTACTCACCTAGTTGTACTCACCTAATTGTGTTTGCGGGGATTGAGGTCTGGCTCTTTGGTCCCGACTCTCAACCGTCAATCAACAGGTGTACAGATTCCTGAGCCTATTGGGCTCTAAGAGAATCCACTCAGGTAGAATCCAGAAAAAATGGGTAGAATCCACTCAGTAAAACATCTAAATTACTGGGACCGACTAAAGAGCCTAAATCTGTACTCCCTTGAGCGCAGGCAGGAGAGATACATAATAATTTACACGTGGAAAATAATTGAGGGGCTGGTCCCAAACCTGCACACAGAAATAACACCACATGAGACCAGAAGACATGGCAGGATGTGCAGAATACCCCCGTTGAAAAGCAAAGGTGCAACAGGTACTCTGAGAGAGAACTCTATCAACATCAGAGGCCCGAGACTGTTCAACACGCTTCCACTACACATAAGGGGCATAACTGGCAAACCCCTCAGTGTTCAAGAGAGAACTGGATAAGCACCTCCAAAGGATACCTGATCAACCAGGCTGTGACTCATACGTCAGGCTGCGAGCAGCCGCGTCTAACAGCCTGGTTGATCAGTCCAGCAACCAGGAGGCCTGGTCGACGACCGGGCCGCGGGGACACTAAGCCCCGGAAGCACCTCAAGGTAGCCTCAAGGTAGGTAGGTAGGCTCATTTGGGCACTCAATTTCCACCTGTGTCCCCTTGTGCGTGTTCCCCTTGTGTTAAATAGACTGTCTTTATATACCCTATCAATTCCCTTTCAGAATCTTGAGTGTGGTGATCATGTCCCCCCTAACTCTTCTGTCTTCCAGCGAAGTGAGGTTTAATTCACGTAGTCTCTCCTCGTAGCTCATACCTCTCAGCTCGGGTACTAGTCTGGTGGCAAACCTTTGAACCTTTTCCAGTTTAGTCTTATCCTTGACTAGATATGGACTCCATGCTGGGGCTGCATACTCCAGGATTGGCCTGACATATGTGGTATACAAAGTTCTGAATGATTCTTTACACAAGTTTCTGAATGACGTTCTTATGTTGGCCAGCCTGGCATATGCCGCTGATGTTATCCGCTTGATATGTGCTGCAGGAGACAGGTCTGGCGTGATATCAACCCCCAAGTCTTTTTCCTTCTCTGACTCCTGAAGAATTTCCTCTCCCAGATGATACCTTGTATCTGGCCTCCTGCTCCCTACACCTATCTTCATTACATTACATTTGGTTGGGTTAAACTCTAACAACCATTTGTTCGACCATTCCTTCAGCTTGTCTAGGTCTTCTTGAAGCCTCAAACAGTCCTTTTCTGTTTTAATCCTTCTCATAATTTTAGCATCGTCCGCAAACATTGAGAGAAATGAATCGATACCCTCCGGGAGATCATTTACATATATCAGAAACAAGATAGGACCGAGTACAGAGCCCTGTGGAACTCCACTGGTGACTTCACGCCAATCGGAGGTCTCGCCCCTCACTGTAACTCTCTGCTTCCTATTGCTTAGATACTCCCTTATCCACTGGAGCACCTTACCAGCTACACCTGCCTGTCTCTCCAGCTTATGTACCAGCTTCTTATGCGGTACTGTGTCAAAGGCTTTCTGACAATCCAAGAAAAGGCAGTTCGCCCAGCCCTCTCTTTCTTGCTTAATCTTTGTCACCTGATCGTAGAATTCTATCAAGCCTGTAAGGCAAGATTTACCCTCCCTGAACCCATGTTGGTGATTTGTCACGAAGTCCCTTCTCTCCTGATGTGTTACCAGGCTTTTTCTCACGATCTTCTCCATCACCTTGCATGGTATACAAGTCAAGGACACTGGCCTGTAGTTCAGTGCCTCTTGCCTGTCGCCCTTTTTGTATATTGGGACCACATTCGCCGTCTTCCATATTTCTAGTAGGTCTCCCGTCTCCAGTGACTTACTATACACTATGGAGAGTGGCAAGCAAAGTGCCTCTGCACACTCTTTCAGTATCCATGGTGAGATCCCATCTAGACCAACAGCCTTTCTAACATCCAGATCTAGCAAGTGTCTCTTGACCTCCTCTCTCGTAATTTCGAACTCTTCCAAGGCCGCCTGGTTTACCTCCCTTTCTCCTAGCACAAAGACCTCACCTTGTTCAATTGTGAAGACCTCCTGGAACCTCTTGTTGAGTTCTTTCTGTGTGTGTGTGTGTGTGTGTGTGTGTGTGTGTGTGTGTGTGTGTGTGTGTGTGTGTGTGTGTGTGTGTGTGTGTGTGTGTGTGTGTGTGTGGAAAAAAATAGTTGATGTTAAGTTGAGAGGCGAGCCGAAAGAGCCAGAGCTCAACCCCGCGCAAGCACAACTGGGTGAACACAACTAGGTGAACACACACACGAAACACAATCTTCCCGCGAGCATTTCAAGTAATAAGGCGAGACACGGAGAGCGGGGGTACTGGGAGGGTGTAGCAGCCTCCTGGCTACACCTACACTCAGGCTCTGAGGGAGGAACATTACCAGAAGAAACCCGCCGGTCAGGGTACGTACTAGGAGTAACAAGGAGTGAGAGACGAGAAGACAGTGGTAGAGGTCTTATCATGCCCGAAACGCTTTGCGTAATAGTGGCTTTAGGCATTGTATGTACTAGCTCTACCTATAAGTCAACCAATCTTTGTAAAAATTTCTTGTAAGTACCTTACCTAAATAAACATTTTATTTATTTTTATATTTAGGTGATTGACGAGTGCAGCAACAGCTCAGATTCCAGGGCCGAGGGATTTTACCAACAGTCATATATTGGGTACATTTGTATTCCTCCACTCCCTCATCCCTTCTCTCATCTCCCATCTCCCTGACTAGCGCCACCCATCACCCTGCTCCCCCTACCCCTTTCCCCACTCCCTACCCATTCCCTCCCCCACACCCTCCCTCTCCCCGTGGCATACAAACACGTCTTAGGATAGCATATTACACTACTAAGAAGAGGACGAGGAGAAAACCTCCATATATCAACACTAGACCATTTTTAAACTGTCAACCAAACTATCGTGGAAATAAACATTAATTTACTTAGAAGGGGAGAATATTTTTTTGGCTTCATTATATTTTTTAAGGAGTCGGTCGGCCGAGCGGACAGCACGCTGGACTTGTGAGCCTGGGTTCGATCCCAGGCGCCGGCGAGAAACAATGGGCAGAGTTTCTTTCACCCTATGCCCCTGTTACCTAGCAGTAAAGTAGGTACCTGGGTGTTAGTCAGCTGTCACGGGCTGCTTCCTGGGGGTGGAGGCCTGGTCGAGGACCGGGCCGCGGGGACACTGAAAAAAAGCCCCGTAATCATCTCAAGATAACCTCAAGATATTCACGTTCGTGGGGTCGAGAGTTCGAGTCTTCGCAAGTGAAGGAAACTAGACCAGATGTTTTCCCAACACGAGGCAGGGTGCTGAAGAGATTAAGTTCAAGATGTCGATAGGAGCTATAGCCACTACTCGAGTTCTACATTACAGTGCTCAAGCATTACATATTAATGAGGTTTTTACCCTAGAACTAACATGGAAATTAAGATCACACGTTACTAGGATAGATGAAACAATGGGTAACATTTTAAGTCTCTGTAGGAGAGGTAAAATATATAAATAAAAATTACTCAGAGGATCTAGGTGTGAGAGGATCAATAAGGCCAGACTTACTCTCACCCGGGCTGGTGAAAGAGGCTGCAGAAAGACTTTGTCATCAACTGACTTAAGTTTTATTAAACGCTCAAGACGGGATATCTCTGATTTGTGGTCCCAGTATTCGAAAACTAGGATAGAAGGCACTAAATTGGAAATTGGCTCCTTCGTGTCAATGTTTGCAGGTGATGCAAAACTAATGATAAGAGTCGGGAAATGGTTGGAATGTGATGCATTGCAATCGAATTTGGACACACTCCAGAAGTGGTCTGAAAAATGACTGCTAGAATTGAACCCGGATAAATGCAGTGTTATGAGGATTGGAATATGAGTGCGGAGGCCAGTACAGCAGTATAGGACGAAGGGAAGGCAACTTCGTCAGTCAGAAAAGGTGAAAGATTTTGGAGTGGACATTACCCCAATTCTGATGCCAGAAGACAACATTAACAGAATAACAACAGCAGCATATGACACACTGGCTAACATCCGGGTATCCTTCAGAAACTTGGACAAAAGGGCATTCCGGGTCCTATATACTGCGAAGGAGAGACCAACTCTTCGAAATGCATCTCCAGTATGGAACACTTACTTAAAAACACACAAAGAGGAAACTATAAAAGGTCCAAAGATATGCAACAAGACTCGTTCCGGAGTTGAGGGGATTGAACTACGAGGAAAGACGGAGAGAACTGGACCTTATTACACTGGAGGAAAGGACAGGTAGAGAGAGACATGAAAACAACATAATAGATTTTAGGGGAATTTGCCAAAATGGACAGAGCAGCGTTGTTCAGAGACAGGAGCGAGGGGTCATAGATGGAAACTGGAGACGCAGATGAGTCACAGAGACATCAAGAAGAAAGTTTTAAACTTTAGATCTGTAAATAAATGGAATAGGATAGATGGAGAAGTCGTTGAAGCTAATTCGGTTAAAATATATAAATGTAAATACGCTTAGAGCGTGAGAATTGAGTCACTACATTAATCTAGGAACGTTCGGAAGGCGGGGCTAGGAGCCTAGCTCAACCCTGCAAGCACATCTTGGTTAGTATAAAAAATCTATTAAGCACGGGTGGAACACAAACAAGGGAACACAGGTGGAAACATAGTGCCCAAATGAATCACAGAGATATTAGAATTTTTTTTTTTTTGTGTCAGTGTAGTTAACAAATGGAATACATTAAGCAATGTGGTGGAGATTGACTCCATACACAGTTTCAGATGTAGATATGATAGAGCCCAGTTGGCTCAGGAATCTGTACACCAGTTGATTAACAGATATGACGCGGGACCAAAGAGCCAGAGCTCAACCCCCGCAAGCAGAACTAAGTGAGAGTACACACATACACACACACACACACACACACACACACACACACACACACACACACACACACACACACACACACACACACACACAAACTATTCAACACTGGTGGTACGCGAACAAGGGGACACAGGTGGAAACTGAGTACCCACATGAGCCACAGAGATATTAGAAAGGACTTTTTCAGTGTCAGAGTAGTTAACAGATGGAATGCATTAGGCAAAGATGTGGTGGAGGCTGACTCCATACACAGTTTTAAATGTAGATATGATAGAGCCCAGTAAGCTCAGGAATCTGCACACCAGTTGATTGACAGTTGAGAGGCGGGACCAAAGAGCCAAAGCTCAACCCCCGCAAGCACAAACAGGTGAGTACACACACACACTCACACATATACAAAACACACACACACACACACACACACTCTAATAGGTGAGTACACAAAGGAACTGAACAAAAGGGCGTGGAGGAACTTCCGAAATAACAGAACACCAGAAAGCAGAGAGAGAGAGAGAGAGGTAGAGAGAGAGCGATACCAGAGAACCACGAATGAGTATGTCAGTGTGAAAAGAGTAGAGAAAAATTATGAAAATGATATAGCAAACAAAACCAAGACCGAACCAAAGCTACTCCACAGTCACATCAGGGGGGAAAACAACAGTGAAAGAACAGGTAATGAAACTTAGAACAGGTGAGGACAGGTTTACAGAGAATGACAAAGAGGTGTGTGAAGAACTCAAAAGGAGGTTCTAGGAGGTCTTCACAATAGAACAAGGTGTGGTCACTGCGCTAGGAGAGGGGGAAGTAAACCAGGCGGCCTTGGAAGGGTTCGAAATTATGAAAGATGAGGTCAAGAGACACCTGTTGGATCTGGATGTGAGAAAGGCTGTTGGTCCAGACGGGAATTCACCATGGATACTGAAAGTGTGTGCAGAGGCACTTTGCTTGCCACTCTCCATAGTGTATAGTAGGTCACTGGAGACGGGAGACCTACCAGAAATATGGAAGACGGCGAATTTGGTCCCAATACATATAAAAAGGGCGACAGACAAAAGGCACTGAACTACAGGCCAGTGTCCTTAACTTGTATACCATGCAAGGTGATGGAGAAGATCGTGAGAAAAAAACCAGTAACACATCTGGAGAGAAGGGACTTCGTGATAAATCGCCAACATGGGTTTAAGGAGGGTAAATCTTGCCTGACTGGCTTAATAGATCAAATCAGGTGACAAAGGTGACCAGGTGACAAAGATTAAGCAAGAAAGAGAAGGTTGGGCGGACAGCATTTTCTTGGAGTGTCGGAAAGCCTTTGACACAGTACCACATAAGAGGCTGGTACATAAGCTGGAGAAACAGGCAGGTGTAGCTGGTAAGGTGCTCCAGTGGATAAGGGAGTATCTAAGCAATAGGAAGCAGAGAGTTACAGTGAGGGGTGAGACCTCAGATTGGCGTGAAGTCACCAGTGGAGTCCCACAGGGCTCTGTACTCGGTAAAATCCTGTTTCTGATATACGTAAATGGTCTCCCGGAGGGTATAGACTCATTTCACTCAATATTTGCTGACGATGCCAAAATTATGAGAAGGATTAAGACAGAGAAGGACTGATTGAGGCTTCAATAAGACCTAGACAAACTGAAGGAATGGTCGAGCAAATGGTTGTTAGGAGTTTAACCCAAGCAAATGTAATGTAATGAAGATAGGTGTAGGGAGCAGGAGACCAGATACAAGGTATCATTTGGAAGATGAAATTCTTCAGGAATCAGAGATAGAAAAAGACCTGGGGGTTGATATCACGCCAGACCTGTCCCCTGCAGCCCATATCAAGAGGATAACATCAGCGGCATATGCCAGGTAGGCCAACATAAGAACGGCATTTAGAAACTTGTGTAAGGAAACATTTAGAACGTTATATACCACATATGTCAGGCCAATCCTGGAGTATGCAGCCCCAGCATTGAGTCCATATCTAGTCGAGGATAAGACTAAACTGGAAAAGGTTCAAAGGTTTGCCACCAGACTAGTACCCGAGCTGAGAGGTATGAGCTACGAGGAGAGACTACGGGAATTAAACCTCACTTCGCTGGAAGACAGAAGAGTTAGGGGGGACATGATCACCACATTCAAGATTCTGAAGGGGATTGATAGGGTAGATAAAGACAGTCTATTTAACACAAGGGGAACACGCACAAGGGGACACAGGTGGAAACTGAGTGCCCAAATGAGCCACAGAGATATTAGAAAGAACTTTTTTAGTGTCAGAGTGGTTGACAAATGGAATGCATTAGGAAGTGATGTGGTGGAAGCTAACTCCATACACAGTTTCAAATGTAGATATGATAGAGCCCAGTAGGCTCAGGAACCTGTACACCAGTTGATTGACGGTTGAGAGGCAGGACCAAAGAGCCAGAGCTCAACCCCCGCAAGCACAACTAGGTGAGTACACACACACACACACACACACACACACTCTCTCTCTCTCTCTCTCTCTCTCTCTCTCTCTCTCTCTCTCTCTCTCTCTCTCTCTCTCTCTCTCTCTCTCTCTCTCTCTCTCTCTCTGCTGATGGATGGTCTGAAAGGACTGTACAGTTTTTAATACTTTTCATTTAGGGTAAATAGAGGAAATTGCCAGGTAATTCTATCATGGCTTGCCAAAGGCTCTCCAACCCATTCAAGCTCCTGATTTCGCTTAATTGGCTTTCGTTAGCTAACAAAATATCTACCCTAATTTAATTGTTTGACCTGTATAAGCTGCAAATTTGCACATTATATCGCGAATAACTTTAGCTTCTGCTAATTTCACATTTAACCTTATTCATCCGTTATTGTTTTTATGTTTGTTTTCGTTATAATAATTCTAGTATGCCTGATGGAAATGTCAAGCCATCAACAAAAAAAAAAACGCCATTCGTTTAGACTCCTTATTTAAAAGTTTGTAGCCTGTTTGTAATCAAGAGAGCTCGCTATGGTTGCTGGGGTTAAGATGAGCATGAATGGAAAAGACCTGGTTATCTACGATGAAGCACATTTCTGTGAGAGTGAACTTTAAAAGTCAACAATGACCATGAAGAGTAACGAACTTGCTCATTTGCGCACGTAAAACGGATAGGCGATATTCAGAATTAATTTTTATCTCAAATTCTCTTGACTGAAAACTACGGGCTCACCATAGCCCGTGCTACTTGGAACTTTTTGTTCCAGGTAGCGAATCTTAAACCACATCATCATCTTGACAGCAGGAGCTGCAAAACTGCACGTTAAGCATATTCTCATCACCACCCTGAACTCAATGATTATTTAATAATAGAGGAATGGCTTGGAGCAGATTTAGAAATAAGCTGGGAAGAAAAGACGATAATTAGTTTGTTAAATTAAGTGGTCAACTTTCTTCAAAGTGAAAATAGGACAAATGGGGTCTGAAAGGGTGGTTGAACCTTGGTTCACTCCACACGGAATGTGACGGACCTCGGATGGCCGCGACGGACCTCGGCGCCATCTATGATCCAGGTTCCGAGTTAAATAGTTGACCTTCCCATTATTAGTGTCCCATCTTCTAGTGTTCATAGAAGACGTTTATTATCAGAAGGTGTTCACCTCATGTTCTCGGAGGTGATGAGGTACCGGTGACTGGCGACAGACAGAGATTCAGCACCGCTCCTGTGCCAGATAATTCCACTACGGGCTCACCATAGTCGGTGCTACTTGTCCCGCTCCTGTGCCAGGTAAGTTACGGGCTCACCATAGCCCGAGTTACTTGGAACTTGTTCCGAGTAGCTGAATCTATAACAACAACATCATGGCGACAGACGGCAGTGAAACAGAGCGAGTGAAGCAATATACTGGTCGACCTTGAGGCGAACTTGCCAGAGGGCTAGTAGAGCGCTGGAAGACTTCACCATAACTGCAGCTAGCGTGAGGGCGAGAGATGCGCTGGACGACCTCTTTAGAAGTTTATATATAATGGTAGTTGTAGATAATAAGAACAGTAAATTTTAGATGTAATTTTATTTCTTACCTTAAACATTACACTACAATTTCCACCAAAGTCAGGGATCTCTGGACTTGAGAAGGATCGTAGAATATATAAGAATCCGGTTACGGAAGAGTTCGTAACACTCGGGTAAAGTTATCTACTTGGCGTTAACGACTAAGTTCAGGAAGAGATGAGTACACAAGCATCTCAGAATGACGTGATATATCCGAGTATTTAGCAAGGCGTGGTCTAGAGGTAAGGGGCCAGATTCACGAAGCAGTTACGCAAGTACTTACGAACGTGTGCATCTTTTCTCAATCTTTGGCGGCTTTGTGTACATTTACTAAACGGTTTATCAGCATGAAAACTTCCCAATCATCTGTTGTTATTGTTATAAACAGCCTCCTGGTGCTTCGGAGCTCATTAACTGTCTAATAGTTGTAAACAAAGTCGCCAAAGATTGAGAAAAGATGTACACGTTCATAAGTATTTGCGTAACTGCTTCGTGAATCTGGCAGAAGGCTCGCATGGCGGATAACAAGGACGCTGGTTCGATCCCCCATCCTGGTCCAGTGTTTTCCTCGGTTAAGTCGTGGTCTGTTTCGAACAGGTAAGCACAGAAACAGACAAACATCAGACTCCTGTTAACAGGATTCCCCTTCCCATATCTCATGGAAAGGTTGACTCGCCAGTTTTCCGTGAAACCCGACATCCCAATCGCTTTACAATCAATTACTGCTGAGTGAAAAAGAGGCAAACAGTTAAGGACTGACGCCTTGTCAATCCTCCCTTGCCCCAGGAATCGAACCCAAACTAAATAGCTCAGAGAGCAAGGGGTGAATGTGAGTTACCACTGCGCCACCAGATCTGTTAGTGGAAGGACCGAAAAAAAAATCATCTTAGAATTGAACACTTTCACAGTAAATGGATAAAGATTGATTTTCAATCTTTATCAAAGTGATAAAGATAGATAAAGGTGTATTCCTCCCTCATTAAGTCTAAAGGTATTTCTTGTTTGGAACAAAATAAATTTTGAATAATTCTTTTGTACAATACAAAATTAGTCTTTATATTTACATGTTATCTTGAACTGCACAAATACAAATGTAAGATAATTAACCTTTTTATTTGACAGTCTTCCATGTAAGATTATCAGGCACTTGATGGCTTAGACAGTCTTCTATGTAAGATTATCAGGCACTTGATGGCTTGGACAGTCTTCCATGTAAGATTATCAGGCACTTGATGGCTTGGACAGTGTTCTATGTAAGATTACCAGGCACTTGATGGCTTGGACAGTCTTCCATGTAAGATTACCAGGCACTTGATGGCTTGGACAGTCTTCTATGTAAAATTATCAGACACTTGATGGCTTCGACAGTCTTCCAAGAAAGATTATCAGACACTTGATGGCTTGGACAGTCTTCCATGTAAGATCACTGGACCCGTTATGCCATGACAACCCAGTCCTTGAAGTGCACGGTAAATCCCGAACACATTCCAGGATTAATATTGACTCGGTGTATATTTACCTGAAATATATATTATACCCGTCTCTGAAAAGAGGCAGGTTTCCAAGGATCTAAAATCAGTCCATTGCACGGATTGACAATTGTCAATTGCTTGTTGCAATTGACCTCATGCGGTCGGCCGAGCGGACAGCACGCGGGACTTGTGATCCTGTGGTCCTGGGTTCGATCCCAGGCGCCAGCGAGAAACAATGGGCAGAGTTTCTTTCACCCTATGCCCCTGTTACCTAGCAGTAAATTAGGTACCTGGGTGTTAGTCAGCTGTCACGGGCTGCTTCCTGGGGGTGGAGGCCTGGTCGAGGACCGGGCCGCGGGGACACTAAAAGCCCCGAAATCATCTCACGATAACCTCAAGATCAAGCTACAGGTAATTTTTTAAAAAATTCGACGGATATAAATTTTAAGGTTATTCTCTGCATATGTACCGAGAAATAGGCTAATCGCTCGTATATTATATAGTAATTATTATATAGTAATTATTATATAGTAATTATTATATAGTAATTTACACATAGTTCCTGTGGTGAAGTTCCGTCTGGATTCGAACCTTAGGCAGAAATCTCCGTAGTAGTCTCCGTGGTGTAGTGGTAAGACACTCGCCTGGCGTTCCGCGAGCGCTATGTCACGGGTTCGTATCCTGGCCGGGGAGGATTTACTGGGCGCAATTCCTTAACTGTAGCCTCTGTTTAACGCAACAGTAAAATGTGTACTTGGATGAAAAAACGATTCTTCGCGGCAGGGGATCGTATTCCAGGGACCGTAGGATTAAGGACTTGCCCGAAACGCTACGCGTACTAGTGGCTGTACAAGAATGTAACAACTCTTGTATATATCTCAAAAAATGATTCACTAGGCAGCAATCCTCTACCAATCACTCTTACTCACTCAGCAGTGATTGGGGCGCCCAGGAAGTTGACCGATTAGCATATATGCCTAGCGATGGTTCTAGGATCAATGTCCCCGCGGCCCGATTTCTGACCAAGCCTCCCGGGGCCAGATTCACGAAGCAGTTACGCAAGCACTTACGAACCTCTACACCTTTCCACAATCTTTAGCGGCTTTGTTTACAATTGTTAAACAGTTAATGAGCTCGGAAGCACCAGGAGGCTGTTTATAACAATAACAACAGTTGATTGGGAAGTTTTTATGTTTGTAAACTGTTTAATAAATGTAACCAAAGCCGTCAAAGATTGGGGAAAGATGTACATGTTCGCAAGTACTTACGTAACTGCTTCATGAATCTGGCCCCTGGTTGGTGTTCTGATCAACCCGGCTGTTGGTCGCGGCTGCTCGCAGCCTGACATATGGCGATCATGTATCGGGTTGGGTTGAAGGAAGACCTCTAACAGCAGCTCGCCCTCATAAACAAAGGTCAAAGTACATTCCATGCACCCGCCAAACCCCCAGCTGGTTTATGAATGAAAAACGGTTTACACACGATTCATAACTGATGACGTTCGAACACTTCCGGAACAAGTGCTTCGCTGACGACTTTTGTTCGAACCACAACGCTGTAAATGCTTCACCTACGTACTAAAAATGCAAATAATCGCCAACAGAACCTAAACACCTAATTTAACCTAACCTAACCAGTTCCTAAATGTGCACAATATGCTAATATATAATACAATTATTTTATATTTTAGAAAAGTTCTGTTTTGAATGAACAGAATGTTAAAATTGATGAATTCGGCTTTGGGGTCGACTGCTGGATGGAATGCACTTGGTCTGAGGACGGGTAGCAGGGTCACGGAAAATATAATTTATAGGAAGGAAAAGATCTAAGCCTTCGGACAAGTGTCAAAAGGTCAATCACACACGTACACACACACACACACACACACACACACACACACACACACACACACACACACACACACACACACACACACACACACACACACACACACACACACACACACACACACACACGCCCCCACACAGGAATCTGTACACCAGTTGATTGACAATTGAGAGGCGGGACCAAAGAGCCAAAGCTCAACCCCCGCAAGCATAATTAGGTGAGTACACGCACACCCACACACACACACACACACACACACACACACACACACACACACACACACAGACACACACACACACACACACACACACACACACACACACACACAACCCAAAATCGTCCTTGTTTTAGATAGTTGACAAAGCAAGCTTTTAGTGCAATTGAGACTACACTAAAAGCCTGCTTTTAGTGTAGTGAATCTCGCTTCCTCTACTCTCCTCTTCTCTTCTCAATTTTCATCATTTTTCACCCCTCTCGGCTACCTACTACTGAGTTATGATCAAATTTATATATATAACAAAAACAATTATGATTACATGCAAATTGGTACAAATTAGTTTACTGTGAAGTAATATTCGAAACAATTGAACAAGATGAAGTAAAAATGCAAAAAATATTTCACCAGGGCGGGGGATGCTGGGGGAGGGGGGAGGGAGGGAGGGGGGGGGGGGAAGGCGGTTGTTAACGTACTCACTCCATGGCATTGAATTACTGTTCACAATTAAATAAATTAGGAGCAGTAACAACGTCAGTCTGAGGACGGTGCTCGCACAAGCAGGCGGCTGCCTGAATGATTCATTTACACTTACCGTCGCTCGGCAACGTTTGTCTTAGGAATTATATGCCTTTTTCTCGCTATTCTCTTGCTGTGCTTTGTCCCTGTGAGATGCTGTGAGACGCTGTGAGGCGCTGTGAGATGCTGTGAGGCGCTGTGAGATGCTGTGAGGTGCTCTGAGGGGCTGTGAGGTGCTGTGAGATGCTGTGAGGTGCTCTGAGGGGCTGTGAGATGCTGTGAGACGCTGTGAGATGCTGTGAGATGCTGTGAAATGCTGTGAGGCGCTGTGAGATGCTGTGAGGCGCTGAGAAGGAGGACGGGGGACGGGGGGCAGGGGGTTAAGGGAACGATCAGGGGAGAGCGCCAAGCCATTACGACTATATAGCACTGGGAAGGGGGTCAGGATAATGATTTGGGATGGGACGGGGGAAGGAATGGTGCCCAACCATTCGTTAAAACCATTCGTTGGGTGATATAAAATGGGATTTAGATGTAGATTCAAAATATAACTTAATTAAAAATATTCTAAGCGAAACACAGGAACGTAGTATACCATACAAATTAATTAGATTGAATAATAATGACGCAAAATAGCTAACCATGATAAATCGTTAAAACATGTTACATATAACTTGTGCGTTTATGCAAGTGTGTCGTATATTTCAGGCTCGCGTTTCCTCCATTAAATGTGACTGATTTGATGGAAATAAACGTCTGATCTCTTACCATTGACCAATGTCGTTGGAGGTTGATATGATAGACATACCTCCCGACTTTAAACCCTTTTAACGATCTGTCATGGTGTAGCGGTTAGCGTAATGGTTATGCCAGTATATATGTGAATATATATATGTATATATAATATATATATATATATATATATATATATATATATATATATATATATATATATATATATATATATATATATAGTATAGTAGTAGTAGGCATCCTTCAGTCTCGGGAGACTATGGAGTTATATATATATATATATATATATATATATATATATATATATATATATATATATATATATATATATATATATATATATATATTGGTGTATACTGGCAACAGGTTTTATTTTATACAAGTCTCATTGAATATGACAGCATATTCTGTTTTAACTATTTTCTGGTTTAGGGCTTCTATCCCTCTCACTAGTGTTCTTGCATCAGGGTTTAGTTGGAAGAGGAGTTCTCTAAAAGTCATGTTCATTTTCAAGGTGAAGAAAAAGTAAATAACTCTAGAATGTATTGCACTTATATTATAAAATTGCACAACGTTTCGAACCTACATGGTTCATTCTCAAGTGATAAGAAAATACGTTGTTGTTGTGTAATATTCATTAAAATGAATTATTTATTAATTAATAATTGTTGTTTAATGTTCCGTGCTACTAGAAACAAAAAATTCCAAGTAGCACGGGCTATAGTGAGCCCGTAGTGAACTTACCTGGCACAGGAGCAGGGTTGTAACTTGAAGAGAATACTGTGGTTGTTGTTTTAGATTTAGCTACTCAGAACGAAATGTCCATGTAGCACGGGCTATGGTGAGCCCGTAATTGAGTTCAGTTATTCGGGATAACCTTGTTACTGTGATATTTGGGTCAAAAAAAAGGAAATTACAAATTGTGATAGATAAATACCAGTACGGGGTCAGGTGAAAAAACAAGTAGAATAAAAGGAAAAAACAAGGGGACGAAGCACATACAAAGATTAATCAGGTGTAATAGGCCTATTATGTTGAGCAGTGTCTTCTATGTTGGCATCGTTATGTTCTGGTCTTGTCCTTACTCTCATGGTGGGTAGAGTAGATAGTTCCGTGATTTGGGTGTTCATGGTAGGTTGTTCTGTTCTTATGTGAATTGCGTCAAGAATTTGTAATCTTCTTACATCTTGGGTTTTGTCTATTATACAAGAGTTTTAATTCGCCATTTCTCTTGTTAGGGTGATGTCATGGGCTTGCCTCATGTGAACCTTAACCCACTTGACCAACCGTGACCGTACAAAATTCGGTTGTTGGGGATATAGCCTCGGCAACTAATGTCTTTTGTACGCTCACGGTTGGTCAAGTGGTTAAGGTACCAGGTGCGGCAGTTGCATAGTGTCCCTGGCTGTCTGGGTTCGAGTCACTTCTGGGGTGTGGAGTTTGTTTATATATATATATATATATATATATATATATATATATATGTCGTACCTAATAGCCAGAACGCACTTCTCAGCCTACTATTCAAGGCCCGATTTGCCTAATAAGCCAAGTTTTCATGAATTAATGTTTTTTCGTCTACCTAACCTACCTAACCTAACCTAACCTAGCTTTTTTTGGCTACCTAACCTAACCTTACATATAAATATAGGTTAGGTTAGGTTAGGTAGGGTTGGTTAGGTTCGGTCATATATCTACGTTAATTTTAACTCCAATAATAAAAAATTGACCTCATACATAGAGAAAAGGGTTGCTTTATCACTTCATAAGAAAAAAATTATAGTAAATATATTAATTCAGGAAAACTTGGCTTATTAGGCAAATCGGGCCTTGAATAGTAGGCTGAGAAGTGAGTTCTGGCTACTAGGTACGACATATATATATATATATATATATATATATATATATATATATATATATATATATATATATATATATATATATATATATAAAGGAAATAGTGTTTTTCATTATACAGTTGCAGATAATTGTTGCATGCGTCTTGGAGTCAGAACCGCTTGGGCAAGTATACCTGCGGATCCGTTGAATTGTGGTAACCAAACTGCATTAATAGCTGAATGGATCATTCCAGCTAATCGACTGGAACCGATTAGCACTAAGAAGATTTTCTTCAGGACTCTTCTAAGCAACATACCTCATTATCTATTCATGCACGAAGTTATTCATATATTCATGCACGAAGTTATTCATATATTCATGCACGAAGTTATTCAATTTACAAGCGCGGCTAACGTGTTGTTTCCGTGTAAGCTGTGAGCCAGAGCAGTAATGAATACTTAATGTATTCTCTAAAATAAAAGACACGTTGTTTACAAACTTGGGGAATCTGGAGTCTTTCAAGGGATAGAATTAGAGGATATTTTTTCATATATTAAAAAAAATCATGTAAGGAAAGTTTTTACTGATTACTTCATTATAATTAAATTCATTTTAATGTTCCGAGCTAAATGGAGCTAGATCCACACACACACATTCACATGTAAGGAAGTACATATGTGCATACATATACAAACACACAGACGTACTGCAGATTAAAGATAAGGTAAAGTCACAGATCAGAGGAAGAAAAATTATAATATTTAATCCAAATCTGATGGATAAACGACACACTTGATGGATAATCAACCCTAGTACTCTAGACTGGTAAAGGTTTACAATACATAGCCAGGAAAGCCTTCAAAACACGAGTGTTTAACGTACGTGTGACCCTTCCTGGCGCATGCAGCGCCGGCACGAAACACCCCCCACCTCCAAGAAGCTGCAATACAACGACAAATTGAATTCTAATTTCTGAACTGAGACAACTGAACCACTGAGGAAACTCTGCGTGAACTGAAGGGTTAAGGTATTCTAGTGAAGTGAACCACATCACACTGGAGGAGAAGAGAAAGAGTGATGACATGACACCCACACACACATGACACCCCACACACGCATGACACCCACACACACATGACACCCACACACACATGACACCCACACACACATGACACCCACACACACATGACACCCACACACACATGACACCCACACACACATGACACCCCACACACGCATGACACCCCACACACGCATGACACCCCACACACGCATGACACCCCACACACGCATGACACCCCACACACGCATGACATCCACACACGCATGACACCCCACACACGCATGACACCCCACACACGCATGACACCCCACACACGCATGACACCCCACACACGCATGACACCCCACACACGCATGACACCCCACACACGCATGACACCCCACACACGCATGACACCCCACACACGCATGACACCCCACACACGCATGACACCCCACACACGCATGACACCCCACACACGCATGACACCCCACACACGCATGACACCCCACACACGCATGACACCCCACACACGCATGACACCCCACACACGCATGACACCCCACACACGCATGACACCCCACACACGCATGACACCCCACACACGCATGACACCCCACACACGCATGACACCCCACACACGCATGACACGCCACACACGCATGACACCCCACACACGCATGACACCCCACACACGCATGACACCCCACACACGCATGACACCCCACACACGCATGACACCCCACACACGCATGACACCCCACACACGCATGACACCCCACACACGCATGACACCCCACACACTCATGACACCCCACACACGCATGACACCCCACACACGCATGACACCCCACACACGCATGACACCCCACACACGCATGACACCCCACACACGCATGACACCCCACACACGCATGACACCCCACACACGCATGACACCCCACACACGCATGACACCCCACACACTCATGACACGCACACGCATGACACCCCACACACGCATGACACCCCACACACGCATGACACCCCACACACGCATGACACCCCACACACGCATGACACCCCACACACGCATGACACCCCACACACGCATGACACCCCACACACGCATGACACCCCACACACGCATGACACCCCACACACGCATGACACCCCACACACGCATGACACCCCACACACGCATGACACCCCACACACGCATGACACCCCACACACGCATGACACCCCACACACGCATGACACCCCACACACGCATGACACCCCACACACGCATGACACCCCACACACGCATGACACCCCACACACGCATGACACCCCACACACGCATGACACCCCACACACGCATGACACCCCACACACGCATGACACCCCACACACGCATGACACCCCACACGCGCATGACACCCCACACGCGCATGACACCCCAAACGCGCATGACACCCCGCACGCGCATGACACCCCGCACGCGCATGACACCCCGCACGCGCATGACACCCCGCACGCGCATGACACCCCGCACGCGCATGACACCCCGCACGCGCATGACACCCCGCACGCGCATGACACCCCGCACGCGCATGACACCCCGCACGCGCATGACACCCCGCACGCGCATGACACCCCGCACGCGCATGACACCCCGCACGCGCATGACACCCCGCACGCGCATGACACCCCGCACGCGCATGACACCCCGCACGCGCATGACACCCCGCACGCGCATGACACCCCGCACGCGCATGACACCCCGCACGCGCATGACACCCCGCACGCGCATGACACCCCGCACGCGCATGACACCCCGCACGCGCATGACACCCCGCACGCGCATGACACCCCGCACGCGCATGACACCCCGCACGCGCATGACACCCCGCACGCGCATGACACCCCGCACGCGCATGACACCCCGCACACGCATGACACCCCACACACGCATGACACCCCGCACACGCATGACACGCACACGCATGACACCCCACACACGCATGACACCCCACACACGCATGACACGCACGCGCATGACACCCCACACACTCATGACACGCACACGCATGACACCCCACACACGCATGACACCCCACACACTCATGACACGCACGCGCATGACACCCCACACACTCATGACACGCACACGCATGACACCCCACACACGCATGACACCCCACACACGCATGACACCCCACACACGCATGACACGCACACGCATGACACGCACACGCATGACACTCCACACACGCATGACACCCCACACACGCATGACACCCCACACACTCATGACACGCACACGCATGACACCCCACACACGCATGACACCCCACACACGCATGACACCCCACACACGCATGACACGCACACGCATGACACGCACACGCATGACACTCCACACACGCATGACACCCCACACACGCATGACACGCACACGCATGACACCCCACACACTCATGACACGCACACGCATGACACCCCACACACTCATGACACCCACACGCAGGACACCCACAGGACACCCACACACATGACACACGCATGACACCCACACGCAAGACTCACGCAGAACACCCACACGCATGACACCCACACGCATGACACCCACACGCAGGACACCCACAGGACACCCACACACATGACACACGCAGGACACCCACACACATGACACACGCAGGACACCCACACGCATGACACACGCAGAACACCCACACGCATGACACCCACACGCATGACACACGCATGACACCCACACACACATGACACACGCAGGACACCCACAGACATGACACACGCAGGACACCCACACACGCATGACACCCACACGCATGACACACGCAGAACACCCACACGCATGACACACGCAGGACACCCACACGCATGACACACGCAGGACACCCACAGACATGACACACGCAGGACACCCACACACATGACACACGCAGGACACCCACAGACATGACACACGCAGGACACCCACACACATGACACACGCATGACACACGCAGGACACCCACACGCATGACACACGCAGGACACCCACACGCATGACACACGCAGGACACCCACACGCATGACACACGCAGGACACCCACACGCATGACACACGCAGGACACCCACACGCATGACACACGCAGGACACCCACACGCATGACACACGCAGGACACCCACACGCATGACACACGCAGGACACCCACACGCATGACACACGCAGGACACCCACACGCATGACACACGCAGGACACCCACACGCATGACACACGCAGGACACCCACACGCATGACACACGCAGGACACCCACACGCATGACACACGCAGGACACCCACACGCAGGACACCCACACGCATGACACACGCAGGACACCCACACGCATGACACACGCAGGACACCCACACGCATGACACACGCAGGACACCCACACGCATGACACCCACACACGCATGACACCCACACACATGACACACGCAGGACACCCACACACATGACACACGCAGGACACCCACACACATGACACACGCAGGACACCCACACACATGACATACGCAGGACACCCACACACATGACACACGCAGGACACCCACACACATGACACACGCAGGACACCCACACACATGACACACGCAGGACACCCACACACATGACACACGAATCTCACACGACAATATATGAGGTTGAATGAACGCCATCAACATTGCATCAATGCTGACTGCGTTGATTCGGAGTTTAATTAGCGTTGCTCCTGGAGACTGGGCCTACTGGATTGAATATATAACTATATTGCAACTTGCAACGAGGCGTCTTGAGGGTTATCTTGAGTTAATTTCGAGGCTTATCGTCCCCGCGGCCCGGTCCTCGACCAGGCCTCCTTTCTGTTAAATACCTGCCTGAAGCAGCCCGTAGCAGCTGTCTAAGTCCCAGGTACCTATTTACTGATAGGTGAACAGGCGCATCTGGGTGAGAAAAAACTCTGCCCATTTGTTTCCACCTCTGCCGGGGATCAAACCCGGAACCTTAGGACTACGAATCCTGAGCGCTGTCCACTCACCCGTCAGGCCTGTGCTGATCCTTCTCCTTGTGTCGTACAGTATCCTCCGTGATGATGGACCAACTAAACACGGGAAGCCTTTAACATCTTTTCTAAGAACATGACACATCAACGCAGACATTTAATGTTATTTTTTTTTAATTTTGCCCCGAGGGGAGAGTTTATTGAGCAGCGTCACTCATCCTGTGAGTGGACACAACGCCATAGCAGCATGTACAACAGTCCCCAATAGGAAGAAAACCCGCTGGGTTGTTAATCCTGTCACTTGTACCCAGACACAGCTGGGACTTGCTTAACTGTCTCAAGTGAACAGCTCCTCAAAGACGATGTTTAATCTGTATATAACATATCGGGTCTCTTCATCTTCTACGGTATATATGTGAATTGAAGTAATGTCTCCTATTGAGCATTTCTCCCAAAGCCTTTTTGGGCTTTATATGGAGCTGTTTTAGACTTTTTGCTGCTGTTTATCTGGATCCGCTGTTGGATGATATAAAGGCTAATACAGCTGACTGTCGTGTAGTCAGTTGGATGGGATTTTTTTTTTTTGCCCTCTATATGGGGCCTGACGGCTAAGTAAAGAGCACTCGGGATTCGAAGTCCTGAGGTTCTGGGTTCGATCTCCGGCGGAGGTGAAAACAAATGGGCAGAGTTTCCTCACCCAGATGCCCCTGTTCACCTAGCAGTAAATAGGTACCTGGGAGTTAGATAGCTGCTACGGACTGCTTCCTGGGGGTGTGTAACAAAAAGAGGGACTGGTAGAGGACCGGGCCGCGGGGACGCTAAGCCCCGAAATCATCTCAATATAACCTCAAGATATATATTTAGAACGTTGTTACAACTTCCTATATTGGTTGTTATAACTGGTTAGGAAGTGTTAAAATTTGTTCGAACATTGTACCAACGTCGTGGTTTCGGTGTGTTTTTGGCGGGATATCTCCGACACTCCCGCAGCTTCCAGAAACGATGAAATAGGTTGACACCTGGTTGATGGGGTTCTGGGAGTTGTTCTACTCCCAAGCCCGGCCCGAGGCCAGGCTTGACTTGTGAGAGTTTGGTCCACCAGGCTGTTGCTTGGAGCGGCCCGCAGGCCCACATACCCATCGCTGGTGACAAACTCTGGTTCTTGCCTGGTGATGGTTGTCAGGTAAGGAAGGGTTGGTGCACCTCCCAGCCCGCTCTCGTGTACACCAACTCACAAATGTGAATATACCATTTATTGGCAGACGATGAGTCACGATAACCGGGGCTGAAGATATGATGACCAACCCCACGCATCATCAGAAGATGAGGAGACGACGGCGACGTTTCGGTCCATCATGGATCGGAACCAAGAACCATGGAACCAAGTCGATTCAGAACACAAAAACAGGTAACACTTAGTGGGCCAGCCAGAGGCTTATATTCCTGTAAACGAAACAAAATCGATTCATCTTCTGGTGTTGTGATTTGGTCATCTTTTTGGTGGGCTGCATCCTGAAGATGGTCAATTGATGAGCAAGAGATACCTGAGTTTACCCCCTGACAGTTTACCTGTACCCAGTCCAACCACTTGGGCTGGACGGTAGAGCGACGGTCTCGCTTCATGCAGGTTGGCGTTCATTCCCCCCCCCCCCGACCGTCCAAGTGTGGTTGGGTACCATTCCTTCCCCCTGTCCCATCCCAAATCTTTATGCTCACCTCTTCCCTGTGTTATATAGTTGTAATGGCTTGGTGCTTTCTCCTGATAATTCATTCCCCCCCCCCCCTACCTGTACCCAACATTAAGATATAAAGAACAAAAACTGATGTTTTTTTTTTTGGTTGGTGTGGGGGGGGGGGTGTGGGGTTGGTGTTAGGGTTAAAGCTTACCAGTCTGTGACAGGGTATTAAATTATACATTATATACAACATTATGTACCTCTAACCATCCCAAAAGTATACCTTAGCCCTGATGATGGTTCGGGACTTAAGTAAATTCAGTGTATATATACACCGACAAGCTCTCGGTGTATGTATGTATATATATATATATATATATATATATATATATATATATATATATATGTCGTACCTAATAGCCAGAACGCACTTCTCAGCCTACTATACAAGGCCTGATTTGCCTTATAAGCCAAGTTTTCCTGAATTAATATATTTTTTCTAATTTTTTTCCTATGTAATGATAAAGCTACCCATTTCATTATGTATGAGGTCAATTTTTATTATTGGAGTTAAAATTAACGTAGATATATGACCGAACCTAACCAACCCTACCTAACCTAACCTAACCTATCTCTATCTGTTAGGTTAGGTTAGGTAGCAGAAAAAGTTAGGTTAGGTTAGGTAGGTTAGGTAGTCGAAAAAACATTAATTCATGAAAACTTGGCTTATTAGGCAAATTGGGCCATGCATAGTTGGCTGAGAAGTGCGTTCTGGCTGTTAGGTACGACATATATATATATATATATATATATATATATATATATATATATATATATATATATATATATATATGTCGTACCTAGTAGCCAGAACGCACTTCTCGGCCTACTATGCAAGGCGCGATTTGCCTAATAAGCCAAGTTTTCCTGAATTAATATATTTTCTCTAATTTTTTTCTTATGAAATGATAAAGCTACCCATTTCATTATCTATGAGGTCAATTTTTTTTTATTGGAGTTAAAATTAACGTAGATATATGACCGAACCTAACCAACCTTACTTAACCTACCCTAACCTATCTTTATATGTTAGGTTAGGTAGCCGAAAAAGTTAGGTTAGGTTAGGTAGGTTAGGTAGTCGAAAAACAATTAATTCATGAAAACTTGGCTTATTAGGCAAATTGGGCCTTGCATAGTAGGCAGAGAAGTGCGTTCTGGCTACTAGGTACGACATATAATATATATATATATATATATATATATATATATATATATATATATATATATATAATATACACACACACCTTGCCTCCCTTTAAATGTAAATTATGTTCTGTATAAAAGTATAATATACTTTTATACCTGACATCATTCTCGATATATGTTATTCTATAACTTTACAATATAGTATAAATCTTAAGGCAGAGCAAGACGCCCTGAGGAGTCCGGGGGACGTCAAAGAGGCTCCAGGGCCCCGGGTTCTAATCACTCGGACAGCGAACCTCTTCACTACACTCCAAACTTTTCCCAAAGTTTTTTCCTTCTTTTTTTTGTTTCTTTTCACCGTGACACAAAGTTCGAACTATCAGCTATTTCTTCCAAGTCTTGGTATGCCTTAGAGTGATTTTTTATTTATAATTTTTATGTGAATTGATTAACTTAATTAAGATCTGACTCAGGAGATAACTTTAAGCATCATGCAGTAATTACATAAACATATTGACCCGAAAAAAAACATTATTTTCTTTCTAAACTTCATTTCCTTTATTAAAGTAAAAAAAAAATAATAATCGGTTAATGGATTAAAATTAAGACATGGATTATAGAGTAATCCAATGAGAATGAGAAACTTGAACCTTTGGGCGGCTGACCAAGTTTTCAACTTCCACAATTTTATGAAAAGTTTCAAGAAAACCATTCGGGCCAGGGATATACCAGCCCACCAGGTGAGTTAGCTAATTAGTACAGTGGGTTCTTTTTTAAGAAAACCTTGTGGGGGGCGGTGGGGGGGGGCAGAGCCTGTGATCCTCTAAAAGTTGGTTTCCTCTCCATGAACTGGCTTGGCTTGTTCCCCTCTTCATCAACTGGCTTCGTTTGTTCTCCTCTATATCAGGTGGCTTTGGTTTACCCCCTTTAACATCAACTGGCTTGGTTTGAGCCTCTCTACATCAACTGGCTTTGGTTTATCCCCCCCTTACCATCAACTGGCTTCGGTTTATTCCCCTCTACATCAAATGGCTTTGGTTTATTCCCCTCTACATCAAATGGCTTTGGTTTATTCCCCTCTACATCAACTGGCTTTGGTTGATTTCTCCCTGTATTAACTGGATCGAGTTTGTGTTGTCTCTGAGGAAGACGATACACCCCCCCCCCCCGACACTCAACACTTCCCATCAGAGATGAGCAGCGCCCCCACACGCAGCGCTTGGCAGCGTTGTATTCATGTATATTCGGCATTCAAGGCGTGATAATTCATTCATCACGTCATGCAAGGTGTGATGAATACACGGTGTATGTAAACTGTTAACAACTGTTCGGTGGTTGATGTTTCGTTCATCCGGGGAATATGGGAGCCTCGAACCAGCCACGACCTCTTAGTACGGAAGTTCAGTCGATAGAGTGACCGTCTCCCATGTCTAGGGTCGGCTGTTCGTAGCTACTAGTGCCCAGGTTAATGACACGTTGTGTGGGTTTCAAATATATATATATATATATATATATATATATATATATATATATATATATATATATATATATATATATATATATATATATATAATATATATTCACCATGATTCACCATAATACTACCATGATCCAGTGTCATAATGAAAATATATGTACCTCAGTTTTTCATGTCAATGTCGCCTAAGGCTCAGAGCAACATCAGAATGTAATCTGAAACCAAAGATTCTTTTTAGTCTTTTCATGCACTAATTTTTGCATATAATTCGTAATAGTTTAACAATAATTGGAAATATTTTAAGAACATTTGGTAATATTTTAATAAAATTTGATAATATTTAAATTAATTTAATAAAATGGGTAATTTTTAAATATGTTATTTTTTTAATATTTGGTATTTTTAATATTTTATTAAACAATTACAATGGGTAAAGAGGGTTTCTGTATTGCCGAATTACATCCATAACTAAGCCACTCGTATATAAATTTATTTATAAATATTGAAACCCCTTTTTTGTATTATTCAAATTTTATTGTTACCTTCCAATATTTTCACTACATGGTTTATGAATGCATCGCTCTCTAAATAATGATTAATGAAATGAACGGACATTGCAATTACTGGGGGAATATGAGTGGGCATAACCTTGATTTGTCGGAAATACTATCAGAGTCCTGGCACTGGTTTGGTGAGGGGAAGTCGGCCCGTCCTCATACAGCCCGTCCTCATACAACCCGTCCTCATACAACCCGTGCTCATACAGCCCGTCCTCATACAGCCCGTCCTCATACAACCCGTCCTCATACAGCCCGTCCTCATACAACCCGTCCTCATACAGCCCGTCCTCATACAACCCGTCCTCATACAGCCCGTCCTCATACAACCCGTCCTCATACAGCCCGTCCTCATACAGCCCGCCCTCATACAGCCTCCAACAGTGGGCTCCCCTCTTTTATTTATGGTAAACACTATACCCCCAACACAACCGCTGACCTTCGTAATGTTCACTACGCATGAATCGCACCTCTGGATTCCGTCACCAAAATGACGTCTAACCCAAATAATATAGCAAACAAAACCTTAATACCTAACACATCCTAAGCCAAACTATACGCGAAAAATATCAATGTCATAACGCTAATTTCCATTTGGGAAAAATGTTAATTTTATGATCGAGTACGAGCTAGGACGACTACTGCTGGAGGATGACTTACCTCTCAAGGATTTACCTTGAGGTAAAGGATCTCCACAAACGTGCCTGGCAAGATTGATATGAGTAGTCTTCTATTTTGTAAACAGAAGACTACTCATAGATGATGAGTCGTGGCCTTGTAGATGATAAAACTGTTTTAAACACTCTTTACATGGTACACTCGGTATGGTCTTTATGCCTGGGGAGTCCAGAAACGCGGGTTCGATTCCATTGCATAGCAGTAATATTTTCTCCGAGGAGTTGCATGTACTGGTCATCTGATTTAATGAAAGACAAATGCAGCAACTTTCCCTGTACTATGAGGGAGAGTCATTCAACACTGTCTCGGTGTAAAGGCATTCTCTCTAGTCCGGAGACGTCGTCTCTGGCAGTGAAAAGAGACTTGTATATCTCCAAGGAATATTCAACGGCATTTGAAGATGGCCGTTGCATTCAACTTGATCATACTTCATAGGATCAATTCTATAGTATGACTGCCGAGTTCCTTGTCCGAAACTCGGGAAGGAATCACACTGCTACACTTGCAAGGAATCACACTTGCATGCATATCATGCATTCAAGTTGGAAGATGACTGCAGATATCTATTTATCTACACCCAGAGAACACCTGTCACAGTTTTGGGTCTGGTTGCCTACTGTGCTTGTTTTATGTTTTATTGTAATCATAAGGGTAAGTGTTTGTCTCATTTGGTTAATGAGGATAGGGGCATTTGCCCTTTTTTTAACAGCATGGACTTTGGAATGTACAAAACATTTCTGGGTAAGATTGGGGACGTTAATCTCCATCATTAATTTGTCATTCTAGTTACAAATGTTAAAAATAGACATATGGGAAGCAAACGCAAATTATGAAGTTGGTAAAGCAGGGCACACATAGATTAATCTAAATTGTTGTTTAATATATATATATATATATATATATATATATATATATATATATATATATATATATATATATATATATATATATATATGTCGTACCTAGTAGCCAGAACGCACTTCTCAGCCCACTATGCAAGGCCCGATTTGCCTAATAAGCCAAGTTTTCCTGAATTAATATATTTTCTCAATTTTTTTTCTTATGAAATGATAAAGCTACCCATTTCATTATGTATGAGGTCAATTTTTTTTATTCGAGTTAAAATTAACGTAGATATGTGACCGAACCTAACCAACCCTACCTAACCTAACCTAACCTATCTTTATAGGTTAGGTTAGGTAGCCAAAAAAGTTAGGTTAGGTTAGGTAGGTTAGGTAGTCGAAAAACAATTAATTCATGAAAACTTGGCTTATTAGGCAAATCGGGCCTTGCATAGTAGGCCGAGAAGTGCGTTCTGGCTACTAGGTACGACATTATATATATATATATATATATATATATATATATATATATATATATATATATATATATATATATTAGTATATTTTGGTAGCAGTCTTTCCTGTAGACATATTTTATTAAATATGACCGAAAAAGTAAGATTAATAATTCTAACACGAATTTTCTCAATCTTTCGTACATTATGCTTCACTGTTGGAGGTAAATCAAAAATCACTTCTCCAAAATTAATTTTTATTTCTAGTCTGACGCGACACGGGCGCGTTTCGTAAAACTTATTACATTTTCAAAGACTTCACAAATACACAACTGATTAGAACTTGCGTTTCCCTGATTTTATATCTACATTTGAGTGAGGTGGGAAGGGTGATGTGGCATTACATTTGAGTAAGGTGGGAAGGATGATGTGGCATTAGAGGATATTAATAGGGTATTAAAAGTATCAACACAAGACAGAACACGAAACAATGGATATTGAATAGAAGTGTTTGTAGAAAGCCTATTGGTCCATATGGACCAATAGGTCCCCTCACACTCCTGGTCTCCTCACACTCCTGGTCCCCTCACACTCCTGGTCTCCTCACACTCCTGGTCTCCTCACACTCCTGGTCCCCTCACACTCCTGGTCCCCTCACACTCCTGGTCCCCTCACACTCCTGGTCCCCTCACACTCCTGGTCCCCTCACACTCCTGGTCCCCTCACACTCCTGGTCCCCTCACACTCCTGGTCCCCTCACACTCCAGGTCTCCTCACACTCCTGGTCTCCTCACACTCCTGGTCTCCTCACACTCCAGGTCTCCTCACACTCCTGGTCCCCTCACACTCCTGGTCTCCTCACACTCCTGGTCCCCTCACACTCCTGGTCTCCTCACACTCCTGGTCCCCTCACACTCCAGGTCTCCTCACACTCCTGGTCTCCTCACACTCCTGGTCTCCTCACACTCCTGGTCCCCTCACACTCCTGGTCCCCTCACACTCCTGGTCTCCTCACACTCCTGGTCTCCTCACACTCCTGGTCCCCTCACACTCCTGGTCCCCTCACACTCCTGGTCTCCTCACACTCCTGGTCCCCTCACACTCCAGGTCTCCTCACACTCCTGGTCCCCTCACACTCCTGGTCCCCTCACACTCCTGGTCCCCTCACACTCCTGGTCCCCTCACACTCCTGGTCCCCTCACACTCCAGGTCCCCTCACACTCCTGGTCCCCTCACACTCCTGGTCCCCTCACACTCCTGGTCTCCTCACACTCCTGGTCTCCTCACACTCCTGGTCTCCTCACACTCCTGGTCCCCTCACACTCCTGGTCCCCTCACACTCCTGGTCCCCTCACACTCCTGGTCCCCTCACACTCCTGGTCCCCTCACACTCCTGGTCCCCTCACACTCCTGGTCCCCTCACACTCCTGGTCCCCTCACACTCCTGGTCCCCTCACACTCCTGGTCCCCTCACACTCCTGGTCCCCTCACTCCTCAATTACTCCAAGCGGCCAAAGACTTGCGTAATAACACTAACATAATAGTGAGGAAGGCAGATAAGTCGGCCACAAACGTCTTACTTTATCGCAGTGTCTATTTTGAGAGCGTAAGAACTATTCTACACGACACATCAAAGTTTAAATTTATTACAAGAAACCCAACTGAGAACCTCAACAAACGTGTGAACGCTCTCAAAGATGCAGCGAACGCTCAGATGGAAGGCCTAAAATTTGAAAGAGTAACAGGTGATTTTGGACCATGATATTTCTATAGTGATGTGAAGACGCATAAGCCTGGCTACCCACTTTGGTCTATGATTTAGATTAGATTATGAAACCCATGGTTTCATACGAGAAACCATGGGTTTCATACGAGAAACCATGGGTTTCATACGAGAAACCATGGGTTTCATACGAGAAACCATGGGTTTCATACGAGAAACCATGGGTTTCATACGAGAAACCGTGGGTTTCATGCGAGAAACCGTGGGTTTCATGCGAGAAACCGTGGGTTTCATGCGAGAAACCGTGGGTTTCATGCGAGAAACCGTGGGTTTCATGCGAGAAACCGTGGGTTTCATGCGAGAAACCATGGGTTTCATGCGAGAAACCATGGGTTTCATGCGAGAAACCATGGGTTTCATGCGAGAAACCATGGGTTTCATACGAGAAACCATGGGTTTCATGCGAGAAACCATGGGTTTCATACGAGAAACCATGGGTTTCATACGAGAAATCATGGGTTTCATACGAGAAATCATGGGTTTCATACGAGAAACCATGGGTTTCATACGAGAAACCATGGGTTTCATACGAGAAACCATGGGTTTCATACGAAAATCATGGGTTTCATACGAGAAATCATGGGTTTCATACGAGAAATCATGGGTTTCATACGAGAAATCATGGGTTTCATACGAGAAACCATGGGTTTCATACGAGAAACCATGGGTTTCATACGAGAAACCATGGGTTTCATACGAGAAACCATGGGTTTCATACGAGAAACCATGGGTTTCATACGAGAAATCATGGGTTTCATACGAGAAACCATGGGTTTCATACGAGAAACCATGGGTTTCATACGAGAAACCATGGGTTTCATACGAGAAACCATGGGTTTCATACGAGAAACCATGGGTTTCATACGAGAAACCATGGGTTTCATACGAGAAACCATGGGTTTCATACGAGAAACCATGGGTTTCATACGAGAAACCATGGGTTTCATACGAGAAACCATGGGTTTCATACGAGAAACCATGGGTTTCATACGAGAAACCATGGGTTTCATACGAGAAACCATGGGTTTCATACGAGAAACCATGGGTTTCATACGAGAAACCATGGGTTTCATACGAGAAACCATGGGTTTCATGCGAGAAATCATGGGTTTCTCGTCTGCATTTCGTTTTTTTTTTCCTTTTGGACTGGGACGAACTTGTCTGTTGCTTCCTTACACTTCTGCGTGATGTAGTCCATCATGTCTTGGGCCGTCTCTCCCCTGAGCTCTGTTTCCCATGTTATCTGTTAGGAATTTTCTCATAAGAACATAAGAATAAAAGTAGCTGTAGAGGGCCTATTGGCCCATACGAGGCAGCTCCTATTTATAACCACCCAATCCCCCTCATATACATGTCCAACCTACGTTTGAAACAATCCACCTCCACCACGTTACGCGGTAATTGGTTCCACAAATCAACAACGCTGTAACCGAACCAGTATTTACCCAGGTCTGTCCTAAATCTAAACTTATCCTATTTATAACCATTGTTTCGTGTTCTGTCTTGTGTTGTTACTTTTAATACTCTATTAATATCCCCTTTGTTTTGCCCATTCATCCACTTGTAAACCTCTATCATGTCACCCTTAGTTCTTTGCCTTTCTTGAGAAGCATTTCATAGTTTACCTTTCAGAATGCCAGCCTTTTGTTTTCTGGTCCCTTCCTTGAGTACATTAACCCAACTTTGACCAGATACTCAAACATCAGTACGCTGTGATCACTCATTCCCACCGGGGCCTCGAAACCGATTTCCCTTATGTCGGAGTCGTTCAGAGAGAAGATAAGGACGAATCTTGCTGGTTCATCATTGCCTCTCATGCTTGTGGGTCCCCTGACATGATGGGGTTAAAAAGTTTCTTGTCGTCACTTCCAATAGTTTAGCTCTCCATGTTTCCTCTCCATACGGTTCCTTGTTCTCCCACTATTATAAAACATTAAACAGTGATCTTGATGAAAATAACCTAAAAATTCTGCTCAGTATTATACTTTGCCCATAACAGCTGCAAATCTATTTTAATGACCTCATATTTTATGATGTTTACGCCACCGTCTTTCCACCCACAGTCTCCATCACCATCAGCGATTAGTCCCTATGTTATCCACATACCCACACATCCCCCCTCCCTCATGCCCCCCTCCCCCCTCCCTCATGCCCCCCCCTCCCCCCTCCCTCATGCCCCCCCCCTCCCCCCTCCCTCATGCCCCCCCTCCCCCCTCCCTCATGCCCCCCCCCTCCCCCCTCCCTCATGCCCCCCCCCTCCCCCCTCCCTCATGCCCCCCCCTTCCCCCTCCCTCATGCCCCCCCTCCCCTCCCTCATGCCCCTCCCCCCCCCTCACCCCCCCCCACATACACAAGTCCTGCACGTGTCCAAACTAGAAACTGAGATGTATTTTATTTGCTGCATGATTTTCCTTTGCCATATGCCTCATGTAATACATATGATACATACTAGCATACATGATGTGTACTGATGCATGATACATACTGAGAGATTACATATTAACACATATCATACACACTGACACATGAGAACATATGTGACACATATTGACTCACGTGACACACAACATATGTGACACCGGCTCATGTGACACATAACAACATATGTGACACATATTGACACAACGTGATATAACACTGACACAACAGGATATATACAAACATATTATCCACGCTGACATATGTGCTTGAGTCGACCCAATCAGCGTCTCGACCAAGACAAACCAACTCTTAAACGACGTAACCTTTTGGGGTCGAATGCAGAAAGCAAACATTCTAAAATAACAATGAGAGAAGTCTGGCAGATTACGGCTCAGTGGTACGTAGATTAGCTCCGAAACCTTGATTAATCAAAGTTAAGAATGAGAGTAAGAAGTTAGGCAGAATAAAACTCTGAGAAATAGAATAATGAAGACGGCAAAAGCGAGTTACCGGAAGTTAGACGAGAGCCGCAGAGTGACAGACCAGACAACTTACTTAACGCGTCCGGATGAAGTGGTTTCGTAGGCGTGGCCGCTCAAGAAGTGCATTAAGCTTGGTGAATAGGCATAATGTCAAGCGAGTAGCAGTGTGGAGGTTAGTGCCGTTCGCTCACAACCAGCTAGTCCCGGGTTCGCTTCCCGCACAGGTCGAGTCGATCAAAGTACATTTCCTTACACCTGATGTGCCCGTGTTAAACCAGCAAGGAATAAAAACCATGGAGTTAAATAACTGTTGTGGGTTGCATCTAGGGAAAGGTGACTACTAGGCCAAGATCAAGCTTCCTCAAAAAGCTTAACAAACTTTCTGTCTGAGACAAGAGGAAAAAAAAAAATCCACGAAAAAGTACGTAACGTTCCCCTGTTGGTTGTGAATGGTGCGTAAGAGGTCTACAATGACCCAGACATAATTACAGACCAGAGCCCACTGTCTACGATGCCTCAGATCTAATTAGGGACTGGATCTCATTGATTAATATGCCTCAGATCTAATTAGAGCCCTGAACCTGTGCTCAACGATGCCCCAGACCTGATACTTGTTTGCAGGCGATGAGTGACAATAACGTGTCTGAAGTATGTTGACCAGACCACACACTAGAAGGTCAAGGGACGACGACGTTTCGGTCCGTCCTGGACCATTCTTAAGTCGATTGTGAGTCTCAAGTCGACTTATACTTGCTAATGGAATCTACGATATTGGGAGGATATATTGAAAACACAATAGAAAACAGCTGCACATCGCTGACAAATATATGTCATGGAAGATGTAGATTACCTTGTTTTAAATATGAAAGTTAGCAATTGGTTCCGAAGCCTGAACACTGGTTATCTTGAGGTTATCTTGAGATGATTTCGGGGCTTTAGTGTCCCCGCGGCCCGGTCCTCGACCAGGCCTCCAACCCCAGGAAGCAGCCCGTGGCAGCTGCCTAACACCCAGGTACCTATTTACTGCTAGGTAACAGGGGCATAGGGTGAAAGAAACTCTGCCCATTGTTTCTCGCCGGCGCCCGGGATTGAACCCGGGACCACAGGATCACAGTCCAGCGAGCTGTCCGCTCGGCCGACCGGCTCCCATCCCGGTTGATTAAGAGATGAAAAGCGGGACCCAAGAGCCGTAGCAGCAGTCCTGTTAACAAGCTGAATGACGTCTACTCATACATTTCTCTCATCAAGGACGTGGGGATGTTGGGTAGCTGGGAGTGTAGTACTGATTCAACTTAACCATACACTTCAAGGGGACAGAACAGGCTGTTCCTGCCTCTCTCAACTGCCCGACCACTCTGCCATATATGCAACGAGGAAGATTGTCATGAAATATTCGCATGATTCCGAGACAAGAGTCTGACGACAAGCGTGACCATATGGTACTATACCACACAAAATGTGCACTAACAGAATTCTTAATTTCAAGACCCATAGAACCCAGTGTGTAATAGTCAACAAAATAATATCTGGATCATCCACCGTGAACAGCTCAGTCATCCAGGGGCACTGTGCTTGCTTCACTACTTTTCCTCATTCTCGTATCGGATAAGAACTCGAACTTTATTTCCGTGTCATCCGTTGCAGATAACACTAAAATTTTCATGAAAGTACACATAAAATATAGAGGACACAGCAAACCTGTAAACTGATTCAAATCAATTATCTTAATTAGGTTCAGAAAATATTGTGATGATTAATGAAGATAATTTCAAACTCTTGCGCTATGGTATAAAAACAAACTCATCAAAACGGGAACCACATATAAAACACAGTCAAAACACGCTAAGGACAAGGTAAGCAACATAACAGATTCGTGAGTAATCATGTCGGAAGAGCTTTTAAAGAACACAATTAAGTGTCTGTCAAAACAGCAAGGAAAATGACAGGTTAGATAACGAGAACCCTTCAAACAAGAGATGTAAGACCAGTGATGATACGTTTTTAAGACCCTAGTGTTCTCTAGCGTAGAACATTATAGCGCACTAACAGCTCTCTTTAACGCTGGGAAAATCGCCAACTTGGAGAACGTGCAAAGGTCTCTTATTAACCAAAGGTAATGAATAAAGTATCTAAATTATTGGCGTAGCTGTTGACCAGACCACACACTAGAAGGTGAAGGGACGACGACGTTTCGGTCCGTCCTGGACCATTCTGAAGTCGATTGTTTGCGCATTGGTGTAGCTTTTAAATCTATTTTCTGTGGAGCGCAGGCGAGAGAGAGATGCACAATCATTTACACTTTGAAAATATTAGAGGGACTGGTTCCAAATCAGCACACCAAAGTACTTCCACATGAGGCCAGGAGGCATGGCAGGAAGTGCAAGGTAGTCCCACTGAGGAGTAGAGGAGGCACAGGTCCGCTGTGAGACAAGTTAGTCAACATCAGGGGCACAAGAGTGTTCAACACTCTCCCTTTAAACATAAGGTACTTAACTGGCCGACCTTTTGTGGTGTTAAAGAGAGAACATCTTAACGAGAGAACGTCTTAAGCTCCTGCAAAGGATACCTGATCACACCTGGGCTGTGATTTATACGTCAGACTGCGAGTAGCTGAATCTAACAGCCTGGTTGACCAGACAACCAACTTAGAGGCCTGGTCAGAGACCGGGCCGAGGGGACGTCGATCCTCGGAACCTCCACAAGGTTACCGTTAGCTAAGCTGGGAGTGTACTGCCGTGCAGGCTAGCTATGTACTGTTGGCTAAGCTGGGAGTGTACTGCCGTGCAGGCTAGCTATGTACTGTTGGCTAAGCTGGGAGTGTACTGCCGTGCAGGCTAGCTATGTACTGTTGGCTAAGCTGGGATTGAACTGTTGGGTAATCTGAGTGTATACTTAGCAGTATAAGCTTAATCCCTCTAGAGTGATCACAGCAAGAGTGAGGCACAATAACAACGAGGTAAGCTTAGTGTTTCTAACGACCCACTGCTTGTTAACACGTCAAATGTACAGACGTGAAGCTGCAGGCCGACATGAGTTGACATGACAACCAAGCATATGGTGACGAGGGGAAATTAGCATAGCAGCCGAAGATAGAACAAAGTCTGTTGAATGTTCCTTAGATAACCTACCAAAATGGGGAAACAGGAGGGGATTGAATGGGCACGCAATTAATAAATTGGCATTTCATAGGAAATGGAAAATAAGTGAATAACGATGAAGAAGAGTTGAAAGAGATAGTAAATTGTTTGCCAAAAAAAATCATTGGGCCAGACAGAGCTGGAGTCAGCGATCAGGGTCATATGAAAGGCGCGTCTCACGCTATTCTGATTTCCTGGTGTATTACCTAGTGTATTACTTAGTGTATTTCACTGATGGTTGTGTAGGCCAGGGGAAACGTGGATCTGTTTAAAATATCACTCAAACACTCCACACAGCGTGAGGAAATCATTGCGTGTTTGTGTGACGCACAAACACACAAATTTGTGTTTGTGAAAACGCATGTATTTGTGTAAAATACATATGCAAAATATATATAAGTATATATATAATATGAAGTATATATATATGCAAAAACGTATATTTGTGTTTGTGAAAACACAAATTTGTGTTTGTGACACCACACATTGTGTGTTTTTCTCCCACAGCTGTCTCGACCGTGATGACATCTGTTGCCTCCCAGTGTGCCTTAAACAGCAGGTGTCAGAGCCTGGGACACCTGTCACTGCAAACAGGAGAGGAAGTCATGCAAGTGCAGCATGCTGATCAATGGTGTTTGCGCAGCTGGTCGCACGCGCAGCTGGTCGCACGCGCAGCTGGTCGCACGCGCAGCTGGTCGCATGCGCAGCTGGTCACACGCGCAGCTGGTCACACGCGCAGCTGGTCGCACGCGCAGCTGGTCGCACGCGCAGCTGGTCACACGCGCAGCTCGTCGCACGCGCAGCTGGTCACACGCGCAGCTGGTCGCACGCGCAGCTGATCATACGCGTATGGTACTTTTCAATCCTTTGTAAGAAACAGATGTGTATATATATATATATAATATATATATATAATATATATTATATATATATATATATATATATATGTTGTACCTAGT